>NC_073693.1:33149679-33405679 GCF_029784155.1 Uranotaenia lowii
AATAAGTATATTCAAAGCTAAAACGTTTGGTTGGGGGGATCCACCTGATAGGTTGTTGTTTTATTAAACATGAAAAAATGACAACAATTCAATGTAACGGATCGATTGTCAGCTATTATTTATATAGGTGACAACGTTAGGAAACTAGAACATTTTAAAAGTAGCGCACTCAGTTACGGATTGTCCCTATAAAGTGATTGTATATTGTAGTTGATATAGTGTAGAAGGTATGATCAACTGATTAGACCCTCGGAGTTTTTCAAATTTCGTCATCAAAAGATGATTCTCATTCGTGAAACATTGTTTCTTATATCCCTACAAATAGTTCTGGTTGTATCAATTGACTTTGCATATATCTTAAACCGATCGAAAAATGAAGCTAAGGTTGCTCAAAAAATGATCCAGAATATCGTCGAAAGACTACCTCAGGTTTTCAGTGCCGAACAGCTGCTAGATTTTAGCAAACAATCCTTAATCGGACTTCCGCAGGAAGTGCTGGCGGCCACCTTCAACCAAATTTGTAAGTTGTATCTTTAGCCTAGGTTATAAACATTATATTTAAATTTCCTCAGCATGATTAAGGTTCAATTGCGACGTCATCCAACCTAACAGAATCAGAACTACCAGTAGACATATCGGAACTGAAATACCAACTAATGACCAGTGATTCAATCATTTCGATCCCTATTTTACAATCGGAAAAGCTTTGGAATCATCCTAAATTTGATCGTACCTTAAAAACAGTGATTTACGTGTCGGGTTGGAGTGCGTACCCCAATAAAACGAAACGATCGGTTAGTGGATTATTTCGGGCTTACGAGGAAAGAGGTGGCCACAACTTCATAGCGCTCGATACCGCTGAATACGTGGAAACTTTATACGCGTGGGCAGCTTTTAATACCAACGCTCTTGGAGAAGCGTTAGCTAAAAGTTTACAAGGAATAACGAAGTACGTCCCGATCGAGAAGATTCACTTGGTTGGACATAGTCTTGGGGCACACATCGTAGGTTCGACGGGTCGGCATTTTCAATATCTGACCAACCTTTCGTTTCCCCGGATAACCGGACTGGATCCAGCGAATCCCTGCTTCAACGAGGGAGAAACTCTGAGCGGAATCTCACGGGGGGATGCCGATTTCGTAGACATCATACACACGAACTCCAAGGTTCTGGGAAAGCGTGATCCGATAGGTGATGCCGATTTCTATCCGAATGGGTAAGTTGTTTGAGGAACCTTTCCACTAAATCATCTTAAAACCTTTTTTTAACCGTAGCGTTGTATCTGTTCAACCAGGATGTGTAAGTCCGGCTTGTTCCCATATCAGAGCTTGGATTTTATATGCTGAAACGGTTCGTCCAGGGAATGAAAACAGTTTGCTTGCTGTGAAATGTAGTTCTATACTGTCGCTGGATTTGGGGACTTGTCTCGGATCACCCATCCCCATGGGTTATGCATGTCCCCCTAGAGCGAAGGGTAATTATTTCCTCAAGACGAAGGACGAACCACCGTTTGGGATATCTGGTGAGCAGTAAATCGGAAGTGTGCTTACTTACGAGAAAAGAACATAAATACATCAAAATAAGTAGTTAACTCGCATCTTTGCATTCCAGATTTTTAAGTCTTATCACGCGAAGGTCCAAGATTTTTTCGGAGATCCTTTTCAAGATTTTTAAGATAAGTTAACCACCGATCCTTTTCAGAATCAGGGTTCGGTTCCGGATCCTTACTATCTTGAACCTGATTCTGACCCTGTTCCGGATTCCAATTCCGATCTTGAACCTGACTATGATCTGATCCGAAACTAAATTAAAATCCTGACCCTCATCCAAGGATCTGATACTGATCCTGCATTCTAATCTAAGATCCAGAACCTGGATCCCGAATCCCGGACCCTGGCTCCCAATCCAAAATTCTGATCGAGCATCTCATCCTGATGCTACATTCTGATTCTGGATCATAAGTTTCATCCTGAATGCTGATCCTGAACCCAGATCGCGGATTCTGATACATGTACTGATCTTGAATTCAGGATTATTCGGGATCAGGAATTCTTAATCAGGATAGCTAGAAGAACCCCCGATCTGGGTCTAGGATTGGAAAAGATGGAAAAGATTCCATTTACCATCGAAAATAATCACACAAAAGGTGGTATTTTTTACTTTCACTATAACTTCTAAGGGTGATGTAAAAGAACTTTGGCATATGCCACAAATTTATGTATTTTGATTAACAACTTTGTCAAAGACATCGAAGCCCTATTTTGAATAACAAAAAAGATAGCATTTTTATCTCGCTATTGGCGGACCCCTTGGCAATAAATTTTTAACCAAAATTGTCTCCTTGTGAAACTGAACAATGTTGCCGAAGACACCTAATATCTATCTCATTATTCCTGGACGCTAATAATTCAGTACAACTAGATTGATGTTTCGCACCACTGTGGAATGGCAGGATCAAGGTTTTGGATCTTAAATTAAAATGCAGGATCAGGGTCCTGGATCCAAATGATCTTGGGCACTACTCGCAGATTCTGATTCTGATCTCGAATTCTGATACAAATCTAGATTTTGATAGTTGCATTCGAATATTAAACAAAGAGTCATGATTTTAGAACCCGTATTAATATCGTAGATTCTAATCCTGAAAACTAATCTCGAACTTTGGAAGTTGAACCACAGAGAACAGACGTACAAGCTAGCCCACGAAACTGGTGTAAAAGTTCCAACGCCCTTTTTGAACCAATTTTTGTTTTTTGGCTGGGACACCAGATGTCTCCAAACACATTGAAGAGAACTGTCAAAACAAAACTGAGAAAAAAAATACACAAAATTTAAGTTAGTTTTGAGTAGGTCATATGAGCTACTTGGCATGTTGCAAGATAATCGCTCATAGAGTTTCGTAACACATTCCTCATATTTCATAAAAAATATATATTAAAATTTATCCGCTATTGCCTTCAAACTTACAAGAACTCCTTAATTTTGAACTATGGGATGCAAATGTGATACGTGAATGAAACCCGCTTTGAGATGCCTAGAATCAGTACTGCTGGGTGAGAATGATCGTCAAGAGTGATCTTATTTGACTGGACATATCCGATTCTTCCTGTGACTTCGATAACCGTTCAAGAAGTGCGGAAGCTTAATCCAAAAAAGTCAGTTATTTTCTGCGAAAGTAGTACAAAAACAAAAAAATAAAATTTTGCCAAGCTAAAAGTAACGCCAATTTCATTTATCAAGCCAACAAATTGAATCCGTTCATTTACTGAGATATTGGCCAATTTATTCATGAGCTTAAATACGATTACGCCGTTTCGAAAACTAAGCGCTTTCAAAGTTGATTTGTAACTTTTAAACGGCGCAACAGATGGCACTGTTTCCAGTTAATTTTTAACGTATTTTTCTGATGATAGCTTTTGAATTTTTACACACTTTTCAGAATATTTTTTGTTCGAGCTTGTACGTCTGTTCTCTGTGGTTGAACCCTGATCCCACGTTCTGATCATGGATCTAGATCCCGGATTCTGATCCCGAACCTGGTCTAGGTTTTCGGACCCTGATCTCGCCCTGATACGGCTCTTGGATTTATCGGCTCCCTGTGGCGAGTTTTAATATTGAAAACTAAATTTACCAGTTGTCCAGACATTTCGAGCTACTCTGGCATTCACTCCTCTTCAGTGAACAAAATTACTGGCCATCTTAATCTAAATACAATCTCGATTACTTGATGGTTGGTGCTGATACTGATCCTGGTTCCTTGCTGATTGCTGATCCTTATACCGGATTCTGGTCCTGAAACTGGACTTTACTCCCTGTTTCCGATCCTGATATGATAAGGTATCATGCGTTTTTTACTCATAAACTCGATACTGAATTAAAGACCATAGGATTTGATCTTTGATCTTGAATCTTGAGCATGGATCCTGATCCCTGTTCCTAACTCTAATCGAAATTCTCGATTCTTGATCCTGATTCTGTTCTTAAGTGTGGGATGAGTGAATTGAAAATTTTATTACAATAAATCATTTGACAAATGAACACACCGAAAAAATCTTGATCCAGATGCTGAATACTGGGATTTTTTAATTCTGTTCCCTGATGTTTATCCTGAAGCTGATCATCGATCCTGGTTTTTAATATTGATCTGGACACCTAATCATAATCCTGGATTCCGATGCCGAATTTTGGACCTGACCTGATCTCGTCTTCTGATCTTGAATCTTTAGTGAAAATTGCTGATCCATTAGAAAATGGAGCACTTTTTCGTGACAGGCATAAATGCCAATGTTCCTGATTTTTCAAGATTAGCCTGATTTCTAAAGGTTTATCCTGATAATCTGAACAGCATTGGTTGTTTCTTGAAGCCTGATTTTCCTTGATTTCTGTGTAAAAATTAAATGTACGTGACAAAAGGCATGGAAGATAAAGATCATACTGACACGACACTTACAATAAAAATCCAATCAGTTTCTGTCTATAATTTTGTCACCTATCGTCGGTATTACGAACCTTGCAAAATTGTACAAGAAAAATCCCTGTAGGAAAAATGCGCACTCTGGAATCGATGTTCAGTGTAAATGGTGCGGGACGATTCCAAAAATTATTGCTGGCGATCGAAAAAAAGTGGCTACTTTACTTTGGCAAATCATATGAGCCTGATTTACCCGGATTGTTTTTCGAAAAGGTCCAGACGAAAAATGTTTGCAAATGGTTTAGGGTATTTTTCATCACAAATCGAAATTTCTCGAAAAGTCATTTTTCGAAAGTTTGTTTATTTAATTTACTATCGCCGTTCCTCTGGTGGTTAATTTGGTATTTTCGCAAATAATACGCTATCAGTCTTTTTCAATGAAAACAAATAGGAATTGGCAATTGATGACCGATGTCATGAATCCTCCACAATACGTGTATAGTATGAAGGGGTTGAACGTTGTCCGACGCCATCTTAAAATTCAATATGGCGGCTTCCACTTAACTTGAAAATGTTGTAAATAACTTAAAATCACATGAATCCCCCAAAATATGGGTATTGATTGAGTGAAAGGGCTAAAAAAGTAGATGAAAATGACTGTCTGGCAAAAATTGAACAAATAATGTAAAAATCTGAAAAATATACCCGATCAGAAGAGAATAACAAAATTATATCAAGATGAGATATTTTGATAGTCAATTTTTTCCTATCAAAATGAGATATAATTTAGTACTCGTAGGATGTTAAAATATCTCAAATTATATCAAAAAGTCTTTGCGATCACAGCAAAATTATATCAATTTAAGATATGCTCCTTTCAAGATTATTTCTCGTTCAGATAGCATAATTTGATATTGGGCAGAACAAAACCTATCAAAATTATAACTTATCAAGATATGAGTACTTCGGGAAAAATTTCTAGTGGATTGTCAATAAACCACATTATATGCTGAAACCATGCTCCATTTTTGGTTTCCCGAAAATTGGATTCAATTTTATGGATCTGTTGAGCGAAATTCATTATTGCACGGTTTGGGCCGTTGACTTCGATGTCCGTGTTTCATAAAAAGTTGTACGTATATCAAAATATGATATAATCATTTTATTTTACGACAATCCGAAAAAAAATCTTTATCGTTAAAAATGAGCTCAACCCCATTCAAGTCTGTCAATCGGAATTAGATATAATTCAGATGAGAGAAACTTAAAATCGAAAATTTTGAGTACTTAATTATAACTGAATCAGATGTAAATATCTTGATGAGATACGTTTGGGTTATTATTTTGACATGCTCTCCTGATCGGGTATACAAAAATATGACTAGTGTTATAAATAATCTGAAAAAAATAAAGACAAAAACATAACAAAATTGTGGAAAAATATGAAAAAACTTTGACTAAAATTTGACAATCAAATGACAAAAATCTGAAAGAACTATGACAAACTAAAAGTGACAACTTTGAATTAAATACAACAAATGTGGTAAATAAATTATGCCAAAAATATGACAAAAATATGAATGAAAATTGACAAAAAAATTTACAAAAATGACAAACATATGATAAAATTATGAAAAAATATGACAAAGGTGGTAAAAATATGGCAAAAATTTGACATTAAAATGACGAAAAAATATAGCAAATGTGCTAGAATGTGACAAAGTTCTGTCAGAACTATGACCAAAATCTGGCTAATAATGAATAATGGGATAGAAATATCACAAAATTCTTACAAAAATGTGTCCAAAAATGACAAAATGATGACCAATACGACAATAACATGACAAAAATTGAACAAAATATGACAAAAATCTGAAAAAATAATGACAAATACGCCATAAAAATATGACAAATGAGATAGAATATATAGAAATAAAATATGACAAAATTCAGACAAAACAAGAGCTTGTGATTTATGTAGCTCAGTTGGCAAGTCAGTTGCCTCCTTTTTCAGTAATTTTTCAGTAAAACAAAGCTTTGTCAATTTTTATCATAATTTTGTTTGCCGAATTTTTCCATATTTGTAATATTTATTATTTATTAGGTATAGATTTTCACATTTGTCATATTTTCCATAACGTTGTCAAATTTTTGTCCATTTTTTTTTTTAGTTTTGGCATTTTTTTAATATTTTGTTCATTATTTTGTAATTTTTTTTTATAGTTTTGTCAGATTTTTTTTATTTTCAAAATTTTTGCCATCTGTCATATTTTTATTTTTTTTTTTTATTTTGGTCATGGCTTTGTCATTTTATTGTCAAATTTATCAAATTTTTGCTTTATTTTACTCATACTTTTGTCATATTTTTAACATATTTGTCATATTTTTCTCATATTTTTTCATAAAATTGTCATATTGTTGCCATATTTTTTCATAACTTTTTTCATATTTTTGTCATAGTTTTCTTAGATTTTTTTCATGCGATTTTCAGTTATTTACAATATTTTTGAGTTCAGCGGAAGCCGCCATATTGGATTTCAAGATGGCGTACCATAGTGTTAGACAGCGGAATTCGACTTCTGCTTATTGAGTTCTTTAACGCTATACGCATATTTTGGCTGTTCCATGAAATTTTCAGTCATTTAAGGCATTTTAAAGTTAGACCGTCTTTTTTTTATTTTTTTGTTTAAAGGAGTTTAACTGCCAGGGTCATTCTTTCCTAATACCGAGTTTTTGATTTATATTCTGCAAACTAATTTGCAAAGATTCTTTCACGTGAGATTAATTTATGCAAAACAACGAAGGATTTTTTAAAGTGTTGAACCGCTTCGCAATTCGCGTGCACTGTGTCTTTCAATTAGGATGTCTTTTAAAGGAACATTTTTCGTGACGCAAAAATCATTTGGGAATTTCAATTTGTACTCTCGAAATACTGATTCCGTAAGACGTAATATTACGCGAAAAAAAAAGAAAACATGAAAGGATGATTCGAAAACGTCAACAAGCAAACAGAAAAATGAGTCCAACAAAGAACATTCAACGAATTCATGAGTTTCCTGGCGACTACAAGTGTAGATACCTGAGATCTTCCTTGGTCATGTTGACCTTCCCCTCGGGAAACACGTGCACCCAGTGGCCCAGCTTAAGCTTCTCAATGCACAGATCGACGGCAGGCTGATAGACGCCAGCGCCCCGCACAACCGGAATGCATTTGCCGTACATGAAGAACAGCGAATGGTACTTGTTGGTGAAACAAATATCATGAGCCGCCATCGACCACCGGATTACGTTCTTGTTGCATACGTTGCGCAACTTTAGCAGACCTAGAAATGAAGCACGGGGAAAGAAAAAGGAATAGTAATGCTAATTAGTGACGAACTACTCTGGTGGGATCCAGGGGTGGGCGTGAAATGTTACGGAGCTTCAGCAGTCCTGTTTTATTTAGTAGAAAGGGAATGCAGAAGAACAATAACAACAGAAAGTATTACCATTATGAACATAAATTTCGCGAGAAAGTGTGGCAGTCGTACGAAATTTAGCTTGACAACAATCTCCTTACATTCACCACACTTTTTCGTCAAAAACAAGCATACATAAAAGCTGAACAAGCTACTCAGATATAAAAGGGTAACGGCTCATCATACTTTTAATAAACTTTTATAAAATTAAAATAACAATTTTACTGAACAAAACGAAAAGTTACATATTCATAAAAAAAATCTAAGGAATAAAACAATTTGAAAAAACTTCAAATCTAAGATTAAATTTTAAAAAACCTAGAACAAACTTCTGAGTAGCAAGTTCAAATCATAGTTAATCACGGGTTGTGATGTACAATAGCTAAAATTTCGCCAAAAAACTTACCCCACATTCCGGGATCATCGAAGCACGAGTGATGATTGGATACGGTCAGCAGCGGGATTCCCTTGGGTCGGTTTTCCAGTGCATCTTCCAGCACTTGGATGTTGTGGACCCGGGCCTTGTTGAGCCATACTAGAAAAAAAAGAACATTGAAAAATTGGAACGTTTCATACAATCAGCTTGTTGGGGTCCCACAATTACAAAAAAGCTAAAAGTTTTTTTTAAATTTTCGCTTATTTATTTGCCTTTTTTATGTTTGAAGTAAATAAGACTTTATTTCTACAACAAATTGTATATTTTATCTAGATTCACAAGTTTGCTGAAAACATGAATAAAATTTAAAATGCTTTTGAAATATGAATTTCACAAAAATCAATCTATTTTAAAAAATTTTATGTACGTAAGAACCCACCATTGATAGGTCTACTGACCCGAGTAGGTACAGGAAATCTCGATGGCACGTTCAAATATTGTACATGCCTAGCTCACCAACAATATTTGCAGTACTATCAAGGAGTCCGTTAGCACTGGTTTAGGATACCCGCATACTAAAAAACTATATCTCAAACAGTATTTACGGTACACCAACGGCTTCAGAAAAAGTGATTGTCTCTGTAAACGTAGCTATTATATTGAACTTTAGATCGACAACGATAAGAACGAAACATGAACGTTCATGTGGAAAAGTGACGGTATCTGGTACGGTGGATAAATAATATGAACGATTTACTTCAATTTTTCAATAATGTAAAAATGATCTCGAACCGTTAACCATAGCGTCCATGACTTACGTCAAAAATTGGCCGAAACGCGGATCAGAGCTGCCAGGTGACTTTGCAAAAAATCAGCATACATTTATGAAAATATCTATATAAAACATTTTCATTAAATTAAGAATATTAATACCAAGCAGCATTCAAGTTCAAAACGGTCCAATAAATCCAAATTTTTAAGTTTTCTTTAGAAATCCTGCAAATCATTTTTTTAAAATTTGGTTCAGCTGACTAAACGTACCTTTGTTGGCCTGCAGTTTACAACTAAAAACACCACTGATACATATGAGTCAAAGATTATCATCGGTTGAAGTTAAACTATTTTATAATTGATTTTTTTTTTCATGTCATCATCATTTAAATATAAATTAAGCTATAATTTAAATATTTTTATGAAAACCAGGACATTTTACAGACCATTTTTCAAAAATCAGCACAACTCAAGCGTTTTTGAAAAATCAGGACGGTCTCTCAAAATCAGGACAAATCCTGAAAAATCAGGACACCTGGCACCTCTGACCGAAACGCGTGTCAAGGAACAAGAAAACTTCAAGAAGAAGAATAATGAAAAATTTTCCTCATCCGAACCAGACGCTTTTTGTTCCAAAATTTTGGATTTCTTCCGAATCTATTTGGAAGTGCAGCATAACGGACCATAAAATCAAGGTAAGAGAGGGCAATTCATATTATTTGATAACTGAGCATTTACCATTTCTTTTTCCACAGGTACGAACAATGTCAGATGATGAAACACTCAAGGCAACTCCAGCATCTTCGAAGAGAAATAGAATGCTTCTAGCCGAACTACCATCCCTTGCCGATCCTTCCGAGCACCATGCGGGTGCCGGAGGTTGTTCTGGAAACTCTGAACGGCATTTCGTTATGGAGCACATCATATATTCCCGGCTCAAATTTCTTCAGACATGAACGGTGTAGTCAGTTAGTGCTGAACAGGTTCGGCTTTCACCAAGAAAGGCAAAAAAATGCTCATAAAATGTAAGTTAATTTGCAATAAAATTTATAATATTTTGAAGTGATAATTTGAATTTTAATAAAAAATAATCCGAAATTTCCATTGAACTGTCAACATATTATGTATGTGTGCGTGTTGCATTCACAAACGTTTCCATAAATCATTTGCTTAGCGTTGGATGAACGTAATGTAGAATCGTTACAAAACTTTTACCTAAAAAGTTAAGCTACGGGGTTGTAATAAAACTACAATTCGTAAAATCGTTTGCCAAACGTTATTTTACGCTTAATAAAACCGTCGTTAGACGTTTTAAGCAATCGTTTGGTTACAATCCACATTTATGCGGGTAGGTATGAATTACATACTCTGTTGCAACTGTTCGAATCAAATTTATAACTATTAAAAGGAACCCAAGCATCCTTCTCATGATTCCATATTTTCCGAGATACTCCGGCTGGCTTTATTCCACAACCCATTGTATATCAGTCTTACGTTCGTTTGATGACCTATCCAACCCCCCACGAATTTCCTTTAAAAGAGTTAAGCTTTTTTATATTCCATAGTTAATAAATCATCTAGTTTTATCGAGAAAATATATTGGTACAATCTAACCATTTCTGTTGCATTTGGTTTATACTCATCTCTGTAAATTGTTATTTATCGAGCCCTTCGTCCGCCCGCAAACACTCCCATGCTAATTCATCCGAATTCCATAATTCCCTCTTCCATGTAAGAAAATAATTACCTTCTCTCGTTTATTCTGGACAAAATTTAAGAAAAACTTAGTGTAGTGAATAATAGTAATAAATGAATTATATTGAAAAAATAGAAATGATGTTCAACATAGAATCTACTTGGTAATTTGTATCAGTGTACAGAATGGAGAAATGCTAGTTGCAAAAGAGAAATAGCAAGTTGCACGTTATTCGAGAGAGAAATAGTATACATACGAGTATATAAAATGGGAGAAAGAGAAAGAATGTTGAACGGAGTATAATGTTATGAAAAGATGTTTCCTTCTTCAGTTTGAACAAGATTGAATTAGGCTATGGTTGTCAGGCGTGTTTCGCTGCAGTTTACGGTGAGTGAAGTGGTGAAGATGCGGAAGGTCTGTATTCTGAGACCGTCGGTTACGACACTTAGCAAGCCGCAACATGACGTAATCCGTACAGAGAACCAACAACAAACCACAATCTAATTTTATCTTCATGACACCGCGAAATTATCGTTAAAGTTCATTTTTTCCGGTTACATCTACCCGGATGATTTTACATTTTTAGAGCAAGTTCATTGGTGTTGGGAAAAAGTGGTAGAAATTTCGACACTTATAGCTCATTTTGAAAATTTTATCATGCAAAAATGTTTTCAAGATCTTTGAGCGTTGTATTTTTTACAGCACTGTTAGAGCAAGTTCACTGGTTGAGATGGAGTTGGAAATTTTGATGGTTTACAACACATCACAAGACTTTTGCCGTACACCGGTGTTGGGAAAATCTGATATTCGAACAGTTTCGCGCTGAAAAATTTATATCGTATAACACTTTTTGGCTGAGGGTGATAGAAAAACACGATGTTTTGCAACACCGAACCGAGTGATAGAGCCGGCGTTGCTAAACAGTATTCGTGCGTGAAACGCTTCGGTGCTGCCACCTTTCTTATGTTCGAAACCTCGGTTAAAGGAAAAAATATAAATTGAGCCAATTTAAAATTGTAATGTTATTTGATATTTTCATGTTTTATTATTAAGTATCATAACTAAAATTGATATGAATTAATATAAACAAGTTACAAACTGTTTAAAAATTACAACCAAATTTTCATAACCCATGGCCAATTGCGCGAACCATCACTTTTTTATCGACAACATGAGGCGCAGAGATGCCAGACAGCTGTATAATTCATTTCGTTTGTTTTGTTTTCGTGGTTTTCAAAAGTTAAAGTGATTCGTTTTAGAAAAAAAATCCGTCGGAATGTTCGGTAGAAATTTTTTAACGCCGTAGTTTATGGCTCCATCAGCTTTAGAAAACGGAGCTCCTGCGGGTATTCGACAATCTTTAGAATCTTTAGAATTTCCTTCCGAGATATAAAATGCCAAGGGTTTGGTGTTTCACGGCTTAGATTTCCTTAGTATCCTCAAAGTGCTAACACTATTATTTGAATTCGATGGTTGAATAAAGAGAATTGATTAAAATTTTCAAACGGTGAATTCAAATTACAAAATGTCAGTAAAATTACTGAAAAGCAAATTCACTTGGCATCGCTGGTCGCTTTCGATTTTATACCTTCGTATTCTATCACACCGGTGGACGGCCAACATTTTTGTGCTATATTTCACGATAGAAAAATTCCCATCTGTGCTACAGCTGTCAAAATTCCTACCACTTTTTCCCAACACCATTGGACTTGCTCTTACTATTTCAGCCGTATGTGATAGAAATCGAGCTATTTTTGCATCACAGCATGCGAAAATAGAACACGTGTTGTATAAAAAAAATTGTAGGCCGAACTGAATTGAGGATCTTGAAAATGTTTTTGCATGGTAAAGTTTTCAATATGTGCCATAAGTGTCAAAATTTCTACCACTTTTTTCCAACACAGTGAACTTGCTCTTAATGATCATAAAGCTTAGTTCTTTTAGAAATGGGACAGTTACAAATTCGTGTATCTCAAAAACCGTTCGTTTAATCTAAATACTTTCTATGGAGGAAATGAAGGTAATCTTATGACAATGTATGAACAAATTAAAAAAAAATATTTATCGTTTGTTTTTGCAAGAAAATATCCTACTTTATTCTTAGTACCTCCCATCGGCGGGCGCACACTTTTTTCAGCCATGATATTGATTAGTTTTTCAAACTTATACTTCGTCTAATCTGTATTTGAGGTGGCTACATCTCCTTCAATTTCTGCTACTTTTCGGTCCAATACTTCTCTTTTAAAAGAAACTGAGGTCAATTTAGTGGATACAGCTGTTTCGAAATTGACAAAACTTGATTATTGTTGAGCCTCTTGAAAGGCTGGCAAATTCTGACAATAACGAAGTAAAACCATCATAAGATTGAACTTAAAGTATAATCGGTTAGTATAGATCGTGGGTTGCGAAAGATACATACAAGAATACTCTTCTTGGACTATTAAAAACAGCGAAAACCGAAGTTTTCGTTTTGAAAATTGTTGTTTTTTTTTCCACAGGAGCAGAATTTTAGCAAATCATTATATTTTAAACAAAACAACCAGCAAATACATACTTTCATATGCTCGGGACGCAGCCACGAGCAGACATAGAATAGAATTCAAACGATGGAATTTGTTTGAAATAGGGTATTTCATAAGCTTTGTCGTTTATCAGAAATCATCTGTTTCATAGCCTCGGTACTGGCTAAACAGCTTACGAGCTCTGGAACAAGCAAAAAAAAGTTGTTTGAGGTTAGGTCATTAGGCAACACTTTCAGCTTATTGGACAAAAAAGAATTTGAAATTTCAGCTTACTACGCTTAGTTTTTCGCTTATACAAAATTAAAAATGCTGCCTGGCTTAGTTGCCGATCATGTGCTTCACTCCAATGCTTGATTTGAACTTTGTGGACATTTTTGACAGTGTTTGCATACTTTTCCTCCACTCAAACACAGTAATTCTTTGAAAAATCAACGGTTTTGTCAGTTGTCAATATGATAATGATGGATTTTGAAGGAAACTGTGCAAATTTTTTTTTCTCTTACATCATGAATACCTCAAAAAACGCGTACATTTAAAATTTGGAAAAAAAAGGTCGGATACTACTTTTTACAGGCAGCAAAATGCTGTCAAAATTTTGAATGTCCGATTACTAGTATATTTTTCATATATTTTTCGATATCGATATTGTCCTACATAGTTTGAACTCATTCGGAAAAGCATGTAAGAAATATATACAAATTCGAATCAAAACTGATTTGAAGTTTTAAAAAATATTTGACATAATCTGATTAAAAATTTTTGTTGTTAACAATAATAGTTCAAAAGATATTACTTGGTGAAGTGAAGTTATCCAAGATTGATTTGTTAGTGAAAAGCTTAAGGTTTGAGCGGAAATCGAGGCAACATGGTTAAAGCACTGACCATACTGACTGGACACTCGATTTCGTTTTCTGAACAATTTTTCCAACAGTACGCAATATCGATTCCAGAGTGCGCATCAATCGATTTGAAGAAATGGTATCCCAGTTAGGAAATGCCACCCAACTTAAAAAATAGGCAATTTCTACGATAAAATCGGTACATTTTTCCTACAGGGCATTTTTTGTCACATTTTTCAGGTTTGCCACCTGTCGTCGGTATTGCGAACCTTCAAAATCTGACAAAATAAACTAGACAGAAAATGGTTGAATTTTTGTTCTAAGTGTCATGTCAGTTTGATCAGTGGTTAAAGTGATTTATCGTAAATCGTAAATTTATCGTAAATGAAATCAGTGATTTATCGTAAAAAAAGGGGGGAATTGTGTGGTAATTTGATGTATTCTGTGGATATTCAGGTAGGTTTGTAAAGCATGAACATGGTAAGATGGTGGAACATTAATAATTGCATTTCATTTCAAGGTATGAAGGATCAATCAACTGGCAAACTGGTCAGGAATATTCACGGATACCGAAATACTTGTATTAAATTTATAAAACTATCTATTCTATGAATGCTTAACTAGTTGCTTATAGTTGATTGAAACATTCTTCCAAAACTAACTCGTACAGTGAAACGAAATACATTTATTTCACAACAGTTCACACGAAGCCATGGTGTGGAATATTATAAACCCTGCGGAAATCATACTTTCATAAAACTGCGGTGAATCCGTGCACCCATGGTGATCAACATACACGGAAAATAATAAAAAGGTAAAATTTGCCGAGATAAAAAGTTGAATGCTTGTGAAATCCAATAAAGGTAACTTTTACCTCAGCGAGGTGAAACTCACCTCACAACGTGGTAAAGTTTACCTGAATCGAGCAGACAAAAAAGGCAGAAATCACCTAGAAAAAAAGGTAAATCCAAAAAAGGTCAAGCCTACCTCATAGCAAGATGCAGTTTACCTGAGTTGAGCAGAACAAAAAGTTACAATTCACCTAGAAAAAAGTAAATCCAAAAAAGGTACTTTCTACCTCTTCGAGGTAAAGCTTACCTCGTAGCAAGATGAAGTTGATCTGTATTGCGCTGAACAAAACGGTACAATTCACCTCGAAAAAAAGGTAACTATTTTTCGAATCCGTTTATTGAGGTTAAGTTGTTTTTTCATTCAGGAATAGGTTTTGTTTCGTGCGCAATACGTGGAAATAGGAACAGAAAGGGAAATTTTGCATTAGATTTCATTTTGTTGTGCTAGTTCTCATCATTGAACTATATTACAGATTGACCTACTGAGCTACGAATTGTTTTCCTCATCATTCCGGAATAGCCAATATTATCCCCCAGCTGGCCGGTTGAGTTGAACAGAGAAGAGATGGAATGTGCTAGTTGTAGTAGGATTCAACGGCCATGGTGGCGTGGAAGGACAAGTAAAAGGCAGTGTTGATGTCCGAGAGGATGCAAAAGTGTTTTCATCCGACAAAACGGAACATTCAAGAAAAAAAAACGGAGTTCACCAAGCGGTATCGTCGGAAGGAAGAACGTTATAGAAACATAGATTCCTAAAACATTAATCACATAGGTAATGAAAACGTCTTTCTTATACAAAAATTAAATCTTGAATGAATGTTTGTCTTTGTTTCATTGATTTTGGTGACTAGCCAGAACAGCTTTTAAGAGTTCAAGAGAAAAAACCTTTTTGGACAGTGAATGGGAAACCGATAGAATGCACATTTTGGGTTAGTGAATCCAAAAAAAATGGTAAAATTTACTTTTTTATAGGTGGAAAGAAAAACTGTACAAATCAGCTTTTTGCTAGGTGATCGAAAAAATTTATCTCGAAAGAGGAGTGGAAAAAAAATTACACCAGTTACTCGGTAAATTTCACCTTTTTATTATTTTCCGTGTACATACATACATACACGCAAAATAATTTTGAAATTATTTGTACGGTATTATTCACGTAAACTAAGATCTTGATGCATCATATCGATTCTACGTGAATTTTGGTTGTAACATCAGTGTAGCAAAGACGCCCCGGTAGCCAGTACTTTACTTTCACATAACTGACTCATGAATTTCACGTAAAGTCTAACTGGATGATTTCAAATCCGTTTTGTGCATTTTTCTCCAGCTTGCGGTGGTAAATTGAAATTAGATAGAATATGGAATTGTGGTTCGCTTACTTTGTTCCATGTAATGAAATTTTTTGAAGCCGTTGTGCCTGTTGTCATCATGATCGGATATTCATCTGTTTTGGATTTGTCGTACTAAAACGACCCCAATTCTTAATTGCAATCAGCTAATTTTTGTTTTTCATTTTTCTGATAGCAGTGGCTCTGGATACAAGTGCTATTCCGTTGGATCTGATTATTACCTCTCGTTCTTTTCTATTCACATAATACTTTTTTTTACTAATTTATACTTTTCAATTTTAACAGAGTTCAAAAAGAAAGCTGCGTTGCAGGATGTCCAAAAATAAGTGTTTTTTATAATGTCAAAATGAACAAAGATAGTGAAAATAAATTTAATTCACAACAAAATCAAGTTTTTTTTAATCATTAGGAAAAATAACAAAAACAGGAAGAATAAAAACACCCTTACTTTCATTCGGATATTAAAAACATTCCTCGTGGCTTTTATAAACAAACCTAAATTATGTAGTTTTTCACGTATCCCCAACGTGCGGATTATTTTGGGTGTACATACCAGACATCTATCAAACATCTTCCAAGTGTCGGAACCTAACAAAAGAAAGGGTTGCCGATGGCCGAGGTGTTATTGATGACATTTTTCATTGAGTCTGGTTGGCAAGGTTGCCAATCACCAGCGCGAAAACTTCGGATTTCAACTACATTGTCAATAAATTAACTCGAGGCTAAGATAGCAACAATTTCTGATATACGAACATATGAGTCAACAAGTTCATTAGTTTTTCTTTTGAGAAAAAAGGAGATGCACGTAAGTACCTCTGTGAGGTTAAAATATGTGTATAATATTGACAAGAGCGTATACAGCTGGCATTCATTTACTTCAAATCACAGCTCTTTACACTTTGTATCACGGCGACAGTTTTCCTGTTTTCTGAACGCGTATACTAAACTGATAAACAACCGGTTACAAAAAAGTTGATACCCAGTAAGTAGTAAAAAAAATATGTTTTCCCCAGTTGTTAAAAAAAAAGAAGACCACAAAAAAATCAAGATAATCGAGCGTAGCTCCTTAAACATGTTGATTTAAGTGTGTGTCAAATTTTTCAAACCGAACCGATATGGATCAATTTTATTACATTTGTCACGAAATCTGTGTAAGGATGAACCTATCATACGGTCATTTCCAAGGTTTCAAGAATTACTGTGAAGAATATTACTTTCTATTCGTTGGAAACCTAGATATCGCAAATACCTACAACTATCGCGACCGGAAAACCGATTTTCTCAAGAATTAGAATAAATTTGCAAATCGTAACAAAGCCAAACAAACAAATTGCAACGACGACGTTCGGTACACGACGACTCGGTTTTGATAATGACGACGGTGCAACAACAACAAAAAAAAACTGTTGGAATCGACGAATGTTGTCGTAAGCTCACGGCGTATGAAAACAAAATCAATGCGCTCGTGTGTCTCTCATTACGTTTTTCCACGATCCGCGCGGCATTTAAAAACAACAAAAACAAAACCGACATCAGCTGAGGTGCAATTTCTTGGCTGTTGTTGGTGGTGCATCAACGGTTTTTCTATGGCGCGCCATAAAGAGAGAGTAGGTACTGAATGGCTGGTCTAAATAGCTGGTGCCCACCCCAAATAAATCCCGCGCCGACAAACGACTCTGCTCTAGTTCCGGCGATTGCGATCACCTGCATGGGTACACGAAAGCAGGCCTCTGGGTAAATTGAACACTAACGGGCTAGCGGTCTTGGTCGTGGTCATCGAACGACCTCCAGCAAGGCGTCACCGTCGTCGGTCGTCGTCATGGCATGACAGTGGACAATCGCTTTCAGGGTCAAGTTTAGACTCTATAGCCTGTGCTCGTGCTGTATTGTTGTTGTTTTTGTTGTTGCGATATAAACGTTGCTTTTCTTTGAACGATCACGCTTCTGCCTTCTCGGCGAGCAAATTCGGAGTTCCTTCCTCAGTTCGCGAGTAGGTAATTGCGTTTCGTTTGTTGTCGCGATTAGGTTTGCATCAAATTATTTAGTCTGATCTGTTGATCTTTGTTCGGGATAATGCGGGTTGTTAGAGGCATCGCAACTGACCGTATAACAAAGATATTAAGATTTAACGGGACCGAAGTGATGATTTTTCATGGACTATCAACATTCTTCTAATATTGTTAACGAGATTATGGCTCAACCGATCTAATTTACTCCTAAGGTATAAGTATTTGAATAGAACTGAGCTGTTATAAGTACTAAACAATTCAATTTTCGTAGATATCAATTTTATTTTTCGTTGATATAAAATAACTTTAAAATTAACGTTGAGATCTGGTGTTGTCTCGAAAAACAATTTTTTGACCGAAAATCGACACCCTTGGACAGAACAAAAATGTCCAAAGTGACAGAAATCATTACAAATGCTCAAAACTATTAGAATTTCGTTAAAAACCTTTTGAACAGATTGATTTTTTTAATAATGAAAAACTAGGTAGGGGAGAGTGGGGTAGCATGGGCCATGGAGAAACGTGGGCCACTCTAAATATCTCAGCTGTGTGTTGAGATAAAAATCTCAATCCAACTGTCATCGTCATCGCTTTGCGTAAGCATGTTTTTCTATAAATGGTGATACGGTCAAAATTCGGTCGATATCAACTTGACGTATTTATAATAAATTAAATAAATTGAAAAAACCTGAAAACCTGAAGGTGTGTGTGTGTGTATAATGTTGCTCCTATTTTGATTTTTGGAATTCACTCTTCAGTTGTCAAAATGCCGTCCAAGGAAGAAGAGCAGCGTATCAAAATTTTGCTCGCGCATCGCGAAAATCCGAGCTACTCGCACGCAAAGTTGGCAAAATCGCTAAAAGTTGCCAAATCAACCGTTACAAATGTAATTAAAGTGTTCGGGGAACGTTTGTCGACAGCCAGGAAGTCTGGATCGGGGGGGAATCGAAAACCGGAAGCCGCAAATAAGCTGGGCGTATCGTCTACAACCGTGCACTGAGCCAAAAAATGAGCTGGACTATCGACTTACAAGAAATTGGAATGAATAAACCCATTGGGCTTAAAATCCCGGAAAAAAAAGACTTACAAGAAGGTAGTGACTTCAAATCACGATGATAAACAAAATACGACGGCCAAAGCGCGATCCCGGAGGCTGTACACGACGAAGTTTGACTGCGTGGTAATGGACGACGAAACCTACGTCAAAGCCGACTACAAGCAGCTTCCAGGACAGGAGTTTTATACGGCAAAAGGAAGGGGAAAGGTAGCAGATATTTCCAAGCACATAAAACTGTCAAAGTTCGCAAAGAAATATCTGGTTTGGCAAGCCATCTGTACCTGTGGCTTGAATGTTGTTAACTTATGTACGTATCATATGCATCTTTTATTCAACAAGCCTAGAAAAATGTATTTACATAATTAAACAAGCACCCGCAAAATTGCATCCGTGGGAGACTTAAAGTACATAACAAAAATATGCTTATGGTCTTAGTTTTGTCATGTTCTTTCACGTGGAAAAGGAATTTTTGACGAAACATCAATAAGTCACACAAACGCAACCAATTTGCAAATTATTTCTTGTGGGGAGAATCATGGGCCACATTTTTGGGGTATCTTGGGCCACCTATATTTTGGTGATTTTATACACATTCAGCACTTAAAATACGTTAAAGCGCTGATGTGGTCTAGTGGATAGACTGGCGCGGTAACCCAGGCGTACTGGGTTCCCGGTATCGGCAAGAAAAACTTTTGGGTTCGAATCCCATAAGTTACCAACAGGTAAGATGTGTTTCATTGTTTAATAATCATGAATTTCAGAGGGAATGCATCTGGGGTTAATCTGAAGAGACTATTGCAAGCGGAGTGGATTGCCAACCATTGTAGGTTTCTGAAGGTTGGATGCCTTCCCTCGACGAACCATCGGCCGTGGAAGCCTGAGAAGCAATTCGAAGGCCAAGCCACACAGACATAGGCTGGACCTTGCTACCGATGGGGGAACCATACATACATTCAGCACTTAAAATACGTTATTACTATCTGTAAAGTTTTCTTATGCTAAATGAAGAGTTATGAACAATGTTCTGTGCATCTTTTCTAATGCGATAGTGACGAACATGAATCCTATATAAGGAATTTGGCCGAAACGTTCGCGAGCCAGGTTTTAAGAATTATTCGATCATATATCTAATAAGATAACTAGCCCAAATCCCATGTACGGGGGAGTGGAGGTGGGCCATCATCATCATCATACACAACTCTCTTTTATATTTCCTCATCTAAAATTGCTTTTAAATAACTAAATGAATTATGAGATTTCAGTTTTACGTCATTTCATAAAATTTGCACGTTAGGATTTTGTGGTCCACCACATTAGTTTTTTAAAACAGTCAGAATTTGGGAAAATAATGTATTTAAAAAAATGTCTAATGATACCTCAAAAACGCAGAAAATCTTTTCATTTATTTTTTTTTCTTTTATAATAAAGAAGTTATGGAGCAAAGAAAAAAAGTGGCCCATGATACCCCATTCTCCCCTGCCTAAATTGTTCCAACACGATGCATTGTGAGGAAAAATTCAATCAAGGTTGAGCGAAATTCATAAAACTAACACAGGGGAACAACATGTATGGTGCCTATGTTCTAAAAATTGATTTCTAATATTTTTTGGCGCCTTATGATTTCGCCTATCATCCCGAAACCGAAAAAAAGCAAGTTCATTTATAATAGCTGATTTTTGCATTAAATTTATGTTTATTCTCAGATTTCAGTTTTTCAACTAGGTACATTTTTACATTTGATGAAGTGATACAGCATTTTTCTCTTTTCAGCTTTGTTTCCGTTGTTTGATTAATATTTACAATGTTCAATCTTGGATAAATTGTTTGTGTTGACCATCTTAGATCATCTCTCTATACGAGAGCGGAATAGTAGTTTTGGTCGATCATCAACCCAAGATAGGTGACTTCAGTAGACCACTCAACCCTTGTGCCGTTCATAGTTACAACGCAAGATAGGGGAGGAACCAGTTTAGGGGATTGCCTGTGCAGGAACAGAATAGTTTGGGTTTTAGAGGTGTTTATTTTTATTTTTCACTCATTTCCGTAGTCAACAAAGTTGTCAAGGCATCGCTGCAGTTTGTTAGTAATTTCGCGAAGTTTACTTCCTTTGACGGCAATTGCAGTGTCGTCCGCGAATAGAAAGAACACGCAGCCATCGCCAAGTGATGGAATGTCGGAGGTGTATAAGCTATAGAGCAGAGGGCCAAGAACGCTGCCCTACGGAACTCCTGCGCACACCTGCCGGAGTGGCGAACGTGATTGATAGAGAACCATTTAAAGACACATTAAACGACCTTTGTTGAAGATAGTTATTGATGATTTTTGTCAGATGTTTTGAAAAATTGGAGGTACAAAGCTTTTACACAAGCTCTTCGTGCCAAACTTTGTCAAAGGCTTTCTCGATGTCTAGTAAAGCCATTGCTGTAGACTTGGAAACAATCTTGTTCCTCCAGATGGTGTTCATTACCCTCACTAGTTGGTGGGTGGTAGAGTCAGAATGGGGGTAGGCTTAATAGCGGCACGTTATCCGAACATACGGGAAAATTGTGCCGGTTGGTAGTTTTAAGGTAGAGTAGGGTCTTTTCCGGGTTTGAGAATCGGAACAATCTTGGCTTTCTTCCAGAAGCTTGGATAGTAGTGCTGCACTAATTCTAAACACTTGTTAAAGATGGTGCTCAACAGCAGGTAGGCTTTGGTGTTAAGCTTCTGTAAGATAATGTTAAAAACTCCATCAAACCCGCGAGCTTTTATGTTCTTGGTAGCCCTCAGCGCTTAGCTCACTTGTTCGGCAGAGATATTGTCTTCCCGCCAAGGGTAGTTATCAAGGGTGTGGACGCATTGAGCAACCTGACTCACAAATGGACTGGCCATCTGGACAATTGCTGTCTCTACAGGTGAAATAAGCAGACAACCACTAACTTTAAAAGGGGAAATTGGTTTAGGGTGTGTTTTAGGTACTTTGGTCACCTTCCAGAATGGTCCGGGACGTTCGTCCAAGTTTTGGATAACACGTCCAAAATTTTCGTTTCGGAGTGAGTCCAGAGATCAACTTATTTAGATCGGACACTTCTATAATACGATTCAGATCCCCGATCCTCTGAAACTGGCGTCTACGGACATTGCGAAGCCTAATAAAAAGCTGGGTGTGGAGTCAATAGCAATAACCTTACCCATCACAGGATGCACGTCTCATCGGCCACGGCGATCGCTCGGTGTAGTTTCTCTAGAGCCCGATTGCCGAGCCCAGTCGACTCGATGGAAGTCCTTGTGGAGTTGTGGTGGACGCCGAGCTGCATTGGAGCCAATACTTGCCACCACAGGGTTGTGATTAGAACTATAAGCTTATAAGCTTATAAGCTCGTTTTGCACCTCTGGCTTGGAGATCGTGGTGTAAGACAGGAAAAAATCCAAAGTCGAGGGATTTCCCGCCCGGGAAACATACGTTGGTTCGTCCGGAAATTCCACTGTATAGAGCCCATGATGCTAGTTGTAAAATAATAGCCGACCGTTTCGGTTTTGGTGATAGTTCCGCCATGCTTCGTGGCGGGCGTTGAAATCGCAGCTGGAGTGTGTGATAACAGTAAGGTTCCTGGAAAAGTGAGCTGCCAACCCGTTGCTGACGAAGCACTTACGTGGGCAGTACACTTCAATGAACCGGACGTTTCCAGTCGTTGTCTCAACCTCTACACTTATGATTTCGATGATGGTGGAGCGAATGTGCGGCATGATCTTAAAGTTTTTATTCCTTTTCGTACAACGATGGCCATACCGCCCATGAAGATGATGATGTGAACCGGCAGCCAGAAACTGTCACCGGGTTTTAGATGAGGAAGTCAGCAAGCTCGATGGATTTTGCTCTAACAGATTAAGCTTTCGTGGAGATCTTTGGTTCCAGGTAAGTACAGTGATGGGTTTAGGATCCATACTGAATGATGAACTTTCTTAGCACTTGCTTAGGCTTGTTGCGGCACACCGGCGTCATATGCTCCAAGATGTTATTGGGCGGCAACCAGGGGGAAATGGCAAACTTGTACCAGCGGTGGGACCGGTTGATGTTGGGTTGATTGAAGGTTGCGACCGTGGCTGTGGTATCGGCTTCGATTGGAGTGGCTGAAAATCCTTGCTAGTAAAGCGCAAGGGTTTGGTTTAGCTTTGCCGTGATTGATGAGATGTTGATACCTCTTTTCGAATCTGTTTCTATGTTTCTTGTTTTGGACAGCTCCTGTCGTCGCCTTGATAGTCAGTTGGCACACTTTACCGTCAAATCACTGTCTTCCTCGGGGCACTCCGAAGAAATATGTGGCAAGGCGCATCGACTGCAGCGTGGCATCAGAAAGCGACGGTACTTTTCCCAGCGGATTCGGACGACTAGGAGGGTTTGATCCGCTTTGAGACCATTTAATGTGACTGTACCCTTCGGAAAATGAACCAGGAAAAGGCTGTTTAAGTACCGCTTCACTTGCTCGTCTTTCCTTTTGATCCTGTAGATTGATGAAGGCACCAGCTCGTATCGATCCTTCAATTCCTGGCCAATCAGCTCAGCGTCGAAGTTTGGTAGGCCCCGGATAACAATCTTGAACGTTTTGTCACCAGGAATATTGTGAGTAAAAAATTCCATTTTTGAATTTCTCAAAAATTCTGTAGTCCTCTCTGGAACGGATGTGAACCTTGCTGCCTATTACACGCAGTTCATACTCAGCGGATATACCTATCGAGGCAAAGACGTTTTTAACTACCAATGGGGACAGTTGCATTTTCACCGGTGAATCGGCGGTTTTGATGTTTTCCATGGAACCTCCGGAGTCACCTACGTCGCTGACTAGCACCGTCCGGTGGGCCACGTTTCGTCTTCTTGGTATTATCCATTGAAACGGGGTCAGTTTTCGAAGGGCTTATTCCTGCCTTCCTCTTCTTTCTCGCCATCGTTCAATCTCTCAATTGAGCCAGTCAATGATGGGTCAGATAAGAAATGTTTCACCAATACGGACATCGAAATTAAACATTAAGGTATTCCATAAAAAACAATAGGATTTTCCATCGTGCGTGCCTCCAAAAGTGCCCTTACCTTTAGGAGGTTCGACATTCGATTAAGTGTTTCATAATTTTTCCGCAAGTATTGAGCGTTTTTTCTAAAAAATAAACATGAGAGAGGTTGCTCTCGGTGATTTAACTATTCAATGCATTAAATGGATGACAATCTATAACTGATTGATTGCTTATCTTCTGTCACAAGTCGTGCGGGGCAACTCCGAGACATCGGAGTGACGTCATATGAAATTCTCACAATAGCCCGATCTTCGAAGTAGGTAAGGAAGGGAATATCGAATGTAAACAGAGCGAAATAGGTAATCGGTAAACAGATGGGAATTATCGACATAAGAATTATTCCGGTAGCCACCGGGCGTGATTTAAAGCTTGAAGGAAGCCGATTACTTGCACCGCAAGGGCTTCTGTACTGTAATTGATTAACACACTTCTTCTGGAGCTGCTCTGGATCGGATTCGGAAAGTTCGAGATCCACCTGAGGTTTAGTAGAAGATTTTGTTCAATATTTTTTTTTAAGTTTTTTTATTTGATCTACTGTTTTTCTAAAACTTTTAAAGATGGAGAAAATAAAAAGTTAACTTCAATAAAAAAAGAGTCATTCAGTTAAGTATCCAATCGTAATAATAATCCCAGAAATATTATTACTGAAGACGTTTGAAATTATCTTCAAAGAAAAAAAATCAAAATAAATTAATCGTCATCGAACCGTCAATAACGTGATGTGCTGTATCAGAAACTTATCTCTACAGGTACCGAGTTTTGACAGGTTAAGCCTACATCACACAAGCTCGACAAAATCTTCTATTCATGCAGATATTTGGACTGATTTTTCTTAAACGAACACACACGGTGAAATTATAAAAAATTTAAAAAAAAATTAGACAGAAAAAGTGATAGATAAATATGGATATTTAAATTTAATCATTTGTAATATTTGTTGACATTTTTTAACCGACGAGAAAACTCGGCATTTCGCAAAGGGCATACAATCTGATCACAGTTAATCCATTAACATCCACTTTTACGAGCGTGCGGTACATTTTTATCATTTAATTTGCGTGCTCGTACGCAATTCTTCAATTTTGTTATGAATTTCTTGCCGCCATCCGAATCGAGAGGCGTGTATCACTGCTCAGATGTACATAGGTAGATACACCCAGAGCATGAAATGCCACTGACAACAACACAATGGGAGAGGATAGGAAAAACAAGAATTTTAGATGTTTGTTGCTGCCTAACATTTGCAACCGAAATAAAAACGTGTTCCACCAGAGAAACGGAAAAATGCCACTACTAAGCGTGAAACTACGCGTGGTTTTCGCTTTGATGGGTTAGTCTGCCAAAATCCGAACTAGGGCTAAGGGAAAGGTCACTGATTTCTAGTCGTTGTTTTGCTTCGTTTTCGGGTGCGTGTTGCTGTTAGTATCAAACCCCTGGGGGTTCGTTATCCAATAGGTTCGATTTTCACCTATCGGAAAACATTGTGCAATATGTTTAAAAAAGCATTCAAAGCGACTGCGAATTACACGATTACGACCAATATCGATGTAACTATTTCGCTCGCTTCCGTTGATCTCCGTTGCGAAGGTCACATCAAATTATGCAATAACTAGTTCAACGATCAGCTGACCTTGACGGCACATGTTCGCACTGCACTTACCGATCACGATCTTGGAGAAAAATCCTACTAGGCCGATGACGCCGGTACTGGCGATGTGCCACAGCCTCGAGGGTTTCCGCAGTTTCGGGAAAATCCAGTCGATATTGTATGGAATGAACGGTTGGCTCGCTCCGGCTGCTGCACCGTTAGCTCCTCCCGATGGGGGCTTTAAGAAAAAGTTAAACAAAAACGAACTCATATTACACAAGCTCGACGACGATGGCTGATAGGCATCAATTGAACAAGCACTATTTAAGTTGATGCTTTCTTCTTTGATGAATTGCTTCAAATAATCCCGACCGACCGACCAACCGAACAAACGAGCGACCGCCTTAGAAAATTACACTACCGTTCGCTTGTTACCGCTGCTTTAAGGGATTCGTAAGTGATCAGTACGATCCGAGCGCGAAATGATAACTAAACTAAACTGACTCGACTCTAGTAGATGCTTTCGGTAGTAAGTGACTGATGACACTCCGATCCGACCGTGTCCGTCAATTCTCGTAAAAGCGTCGTTTCGTCATCTTCACTCCGTCCGGCCGGACGTGCTCGCGTTGTTCCTCGGTCGGTCTTTCGTTTGGTTCGGGTGGTGGGTTGACAATAATGTTTGTTCTTCTGCAGTTTGCGCAGAATAAAGAGAATTACCTTCGAGTTCATGTTTTGGCTGCTGCTGGTTGCGTTTGAATATGAACACCTTGACGTCTAATCCAATTAGGAAGTAAGTTGGTAGATGGTGTTGGAAATCTATCAACGCATATACCTGCCGCAGTGTGGTGTGGTCAGCTTTTGCCTAGGTACGGATTGGATTGGGGCTTCCTTTTTGTGCTGCTTTCTTCGATGTGCGAAATGTATCTCTCGTGCTCAGATTGATTCTAGTAGGGTCTCTGTCTCTGTGAAAAGTTGAAAAAAAAACTTATATTAGTTTATCAATTTAACTTGATGTAATGATTTCTATTATTTGGATTTTTTTTTGTCATTTTGGTCATATAATTTAATTGTTATTTTGATTTTTATCATTTGAGCTTAAAAATTACTGTTATTTTTGCAACTTTTGTCATTTTTGTAATTTATACCATTTTGATATTTTTTTTTATTTTTGTCAATTTTGTCGCTTTTGCTTGATATTGTTATTTTGGTCACTTTTGAAGTTTTTTTTATAAATTTTATCTATTTCGTCATTCTAGCTAATTTTGATCACTTCTGTAATTTTTGTAATTTTGTATATTTTTTTAATTTTTGTCACTTATTTTAAGGCACTTTTGTCGTTTTTATTTATTAACTTTTTTTATTGTCATTTTTGCACTGACGTTATTTTTTTTTTTTCATTTTTGCCATTTTAGCCAGTTTTGCTCAACTGTCATTTTTTCGTGTTTCTACGTGTTCTGGCTCGGCCGATGGGGGGGTTCGGAATTCGAGGGTTTTCTTCCCGTCTCTAAGGCGACGGCATCCACCAGCAGCAGAAACTCCAGGTAAGTCGTCAATTCTTCTGCACAACAGCTGATCGCCCGCTCGGGGGGAGATTTAGTTTACACTTTCGGTGTTTGTTGTACGGAGTGCCACTGCGCGATTCGATTGCGCTTTCTTAGCCAACACTTAACTCGCCTGATTTCGGATGAATTTGTAATAGGAAAGTCGCTTAGTTGGACTTTATTGCCAATTTATTGGGAACGAATTAAAACCCGTGCGTTCAATTCAACTTTACTTTCTATTCTGTCTAACTAAAAATGGCTAACCTAAACTATTATGTGAACTCTCTCCGCGGTGTTCGCTATGTTGCGAGAGAGAGTTGATCTTATGCTAAGGTACGATCACAAATAATGGTGTTTACGAGCAAATGGATTAAAGTGTCAAGTGAACATAGATTAAGACACATATTCAAACAACAAGAACATTATTCATGACCGGTGTAGTACCGATCATTCCGGCCACCTTGAAACTACAGTTTCAACACTCCCTGCTCCCGAGGAATTTCTGCATGCTTCTTCGACTGGATTCAAGGACACAGCTGGTTTGTCGCATATCGAGGAACCTTCTTCGTCTCAGCGTCGGAACTGGTTCAGAATCTGTGGACGACAAAAGAGACCCGGTAGAACGAACGGCGTAGGGTAAAATTATAGGAACGCTAATCACCTATTAGCGCCCCTTTGGCGCGTTGAGCAACGTTCGGCGTGCTCTACCGATCTTTGGAGACTCTGCTGTCGCTGTAGATGGATTTGGTCGTTATAGGAGGTGGACGATGAGATTCTGCTACGATGTACGACAACGGGAGATCTGGAATCGAAAAAGACCCGGTAGACCGAACGATATGGAGAAAGTAATAGGAACGCTAATCACCTGTTAGCGCTCCATTAGCGCGTTGAGCAACGTTCGGCGTGCTCTACCGGTCTTAGAAGATTCTGCGTTGTGGCTTGGTAAATGGCGATGAATACGTAGTGACGATGTAGTGATAGTGTAGGATAGGATCTGCAATCGACAAAGAACCGGTAGATCGAACAAGAAAATGTGACAACTTGGAACGCTAATCACCTATTAGCGCTCGACATGCGCAGTGAGTCACATTCGGCGTGCTCTGCCGGTCTTTGTAGATGAATCTCGATGATGGTGAGGAATAACAAGACGTCTAAGGATCTGGAATCAACAAAGACCCGGTAGATCGAACGATATGGATGAAATGATAGGAACGCTAATCACCTGTTAGCGCTCCATTAGCGCGTTGAGCACGTTCGGCGTGCTCTACCGGTCTTTGTAGCCTTTTCTGGTCGTCGGTGGTTTTGACAACCATCTCGCAGGGCTGTCTCTAGTCCTAAAACCGGAACGACTCCATCTCGACCTGGATGAAGCTGTGCAAGGCGATCTAGTGGCCGCAAGGGGACAGAACAGGGCCGGTATTTTTGCGACGACGGATCGTAACACCATGCAGGTAAGTCGGACGGCTGTAGGTTTCTGGAGAATTCGCTGACTGCATTGTGCACTCCCGGAATGAGTCTCCAACTGGGCCCGTCTGTACCAATCTGGATAGCAGTTGCACGTTTAGCAGCGACAGTTCTCCAACGATGAGGTGGCGACTTTGAGCGTTGGGGTATCCGGAACGGTGCTGTTGGCAGAACAGGTGCACAATACTCCATAACGGTAACAGTGGGCTGCTTGGCCAAAGGAACAACGTAGCAGCAGGATCCACAGGCAGCGCCTTCTCCTTCACCGATGACCTTGGATGCGCTTAGAGGAGTACTGGACAGCAGGCTGTGTTGAGCGACGGGACCGACGAGCAGCGTATCGTTGAGCGCGTACCCTGAATTGGGCTCATATGATGCGTTGAATACCACGCGTTCATTGGTGGTTTTGCTGGCTTCCTTGAGCACCGGGTGATGTGGCAGATAGCAGTGTGGTTCGTCCTCAACAGGATCGCTGTTGTGCATATTTCTGGGTTGGGCGGTACTTTCAGTAGTTTGATGGTGTCCATTTCTGGTGGAGTTTCGTTGTGTGGTCTTCGTGTTTGAATCTCCAAGGGTGGTTTTAGGATTATTGGGTCGGGAATGGCGGGCGATGCATCCTTTTTTGTGGATTTGAGTGGTGGAGGGTTCAGCTTCCATTCTCGGGCTTCCGTTGGTGGTTACCATTGGCCGGAACTCCCCAGGGATCGTTTCTCGGGTTTGATCAACGGTGGAGAGGAAGCACGCTTGCGGTGCGGTGGTGGAGCTTGAATCCACTTTGCCAGAAACTGTCCAGCCGAAGAGGGTGTCCACCAAAAACGGAGAATTATCACCAAGAGAGTGGCGTATGCCTGTGTGGAATTCATGGTAACATTCTCCACCGATGATCATGTCGATTGTTGCTGGAACGTTGAACTGAGGATCCGCCAATGGAACCTTCGGCATTCTCCAGGCAGTTGAATCGATCGGGGATGTGGGAAGGTAAGAAGTAGGCTTCTTCATGACGAGGAAATCGAGTGTGGTGGAGAAGTCGCTGTTCTTGGATACGATCTTGGCAGCTAACTTGTGCTTGATGCGCTTCACTGACTCTCCAATTCCGGCAACTGCGATGTCCACGGGGCTTTGGCGGGTGGCGAGTTCGTTCGCCAGCTTCTTGGTGATGAAGTTGGACATCGCTGCAGAATCTAGCAGAGCTCTAGCAGGAATCTTTCTACCGTATCGGTCGACAACTAACAGCGTAACTGTCTCCAATAGAACCGTTGAATCTGAATGCACGGAAAGATTTACTGTTGGGGGGCTAAGCAATTTACTGGGGCCTGGATTCGCTTGTACGGGATGTGGTTCCTCAGTAGAGAGTTGCTCCAGATGTGATATGTGGTGGTCGTGCAACATGGTGTGGTGTTTTGCTTGACAAATCCTGCACAGAAACTTGGATTTGCAGGATGTTGCCCGGTGGTTTGCGCGAAAGCAATTCCAGCAAAGACTGTGCTGTGTCACAAGCTCTCGCCGTTGGGAGCTTGACAGGTTCGAAAATGCTGGACATTGGTAAAGCGGATGTGTCCTAAAACAACAGTGGCATGACGAAGTACTGGATTGAGTTTCGGACGTAGCTGTGTTCACAACAGATCGGATGGGAACTGGTCTCTTCGGGATTTGACCGGCCACCTTGGAAACGGTGGGCAGTGAGGAACGATGCTGGAGATCGCTGTCCACGGATTTTAACATCCGGACCTGGTGGATGAGGAACTCGATGAGCTCGTCGTATTTCACCTCATCCTTCTGTCGAGTATCTTGCTCCCACGCACGAATCGTCGCCGAATCCAATTTATTCGTCAGGATGAAGATGAGCGGAGTATCCCAATGATCTATCGGTTCACCTAACTTCCCCAGTGCCTTGACGTGTCGCTGGAAATCATCAACCAGTGTGTTGAGGTCTTGTGCGGACTCATGCTGTATCGGTGGAAGGTTGTACAGGCCTCGGAACAGCTCCTTTCTGAGGAATCGCTTGTTGTCGTAGCGCTTTTTCAATGCGTCCCACGTCGACGCATAGTTATCGGCTTGGATATCCACAGACTCGAACGGTTTTCTGGCCTCTCCTTCCAGTGACTGCAACAGATACTGCAGCTTGTTGACGATTGGTATGTCTTCGTTGCAGTGGATCATCGAAATGAAATTGTCGCGAAATGATATCCATCGCGATTCATCCCCGCTAAACTTCGGTAGATCGATTTTTGGCAGCCGATGATGGAAACTGGAAGACATGCTATGAGAAGTCGATGCGTGCATGATCGTCGAACTCAGAAGATGCTCCCTGCTTTCCAGTTTAGACAGCAAAAAACCTTTCGCTCTGCAAAACCGATCCTCGAAATCCGCCCGGAACTCCAGATGCGCCTCGAACCGTTCTTCGCTATCGCCCATTTCGATGTCATTCTGCACGTTCATGAACAACTCGTTGCACTTGTTGAGCGCCTCTAAACGTACCGCAACCTGGCAACAATCTCGTTCGTAGGTGAAATCCGCTACGAACTTCTCCACCACATCTCGTTCGGCACACGCTCGTCGTCTCGTCAGAAGGTCCGCTGCTAGTTTTTTCTCCGCCTTGCTAGCCATCACTCAACACCACTCAAATCACACTCAAAAGCACCAAACGACCGTAAATGCCACCAATGATTGACTTTCGGATGATTTTTTATAAATAAATATTTTCAATTTATTTTTATTTCGTATGAGTTGCTATCCTTTTGGGCGTTACTGTAGTCAGCAACTTGTATTAACGCCACCCAGAAATGTTAAAATCGCCACAAAATGAACTCCGAAAGCGATTTGAATTTTTTTCCAAAACTCCAATTTTTTAAAGTGTCGCTATACTTTTGTACGATACTGTTGTCTAGCAACTTGCCCCAACGCGTCTCAGCAATGTTTCAGTGTCTCAGTGACCACTGGAAGTGAATTCCAATTTGTTCAAAAACTTTTAATTTTTCAAGTGTCGATGTATTTTTGAACGACACTGTAGAGTGCACCACCCTAAATGCACTTGCACTTCCGCTTTGAACCAACTTTTAACCACAAAATGCAATTTCGTTAAAAAAGTTATCTGATTTTTCCTTGTTGCAAAACTTTTGCGTGACAGTGTAAAACTGCAAAATTTTGTCGACCAGTGTAATCTTGTCGTTTGTTTTGATTCCACAAATCACCGAATCTAATTGCAAGTGCCGTATCAAACAGATTGAAATAGAAAAATCGGTGCAATTTTCGCTGGCCAAGTGTATTATTAGGCCGTAATAGTTTGTCCGCGGTGTGAAAATCACAAGTTGGCCTACCTTGAGTGTGAGGATTTCTACAAACCACAACTGCGATGGCGTTCGGAAGATGGCGAATGCTGATTCCTCTGCTGGTCCAGATGAGCTTCCTGTCCTCGAATCCGGCTTCGAAGGACCAAATGTTCTGGCTCGGCCGATGGGGGGGTTCGGAATTCGAGGGTTTTCTTCCCGTCTCTAAGGCGACGGCATCCACCAGCAGCAGAAACTCCAGGTAAGTCGTCAATTCTTCTGCACAACAGCTGATCGCCCGCTCGGGGGGAGATTTAGTTTACACTTTCGGTGTTTGTTGTACGGAGTGCCACTGCGCGATTCGATTGCGCTTTCTTAGCCAACACTTAACTCGCCTGATTTCGGATGAATTTGTAATAGGAAAGTCGCTTAGTTGGACTTTATTGCCAATTTATTGGGAACGAATTAAAACCCGTGCGTTCAATTCAACTTTACTTTCTATTCTGTCTAACTAAAAATGGCTAACCTAAACTATTATGTGAACTCTCTCCGCGGTGTTCGCTATGTTGCGATCGAGAGTTGATCTTATGCTAAGGTACGATCACAAATAATGGTGTTTACGAGCAAATGGATTAAAGTGTCAAGTGAACATAGATTAAGACACATATTCAAACAACAAGAACATTATTCATGACCGGTGTAGTACCGATCACTACGATTTTGTATTTTTGTCGTATTAGTCATTTTTGTCACTTTTTTCTTTTTTCCATTTTTGGCACTCATTTTCGTAACTTTTATATTTTTTTTCAATTTAGTTATTTAGGAATTTTTGTCTTCTTTTTCTTTTTTTCTAAATTTTTGTCTTTTTTGTTCATCTGTCATTTTTGTTTTTTTTTATGATTTTGTAAATTTATTTTGTTGTTTCGATTTAGCAATTTTTTTTTCATTATTGTCATTTATTTAATTTTTCACATTTTTGTCTTTTTAAATTTGTTATTTTTGTTAATTTTATCATTATTTGTCTTTTAGCCATTTTTGTCATTTTTTTCTCATTTTAGTCATTTGTGTCATTTGTTTTTATTTTTTTATTTTTGTTTTTTTTACCATTTTTGTTTTTTGTCATATTTGTTGTTTTTGTCATTTAGCTATTTTTGTAATTTTCGTATGTTTTGATTTCTTTTCGATTATTTTTTTTTAAATTTAATTTTTGTTATTTTTTGTTATTTCTGTCATATTTTCAATTTTTTAAATCTTTGTCATTTGTTTTATTTTAAACCTTTTTTTTTTTCAATCATGTTTCTTCTTTTTTCTATTTTTATACATTAGTATTATTTTCGTCATTTTAACTTTTTTTTTAATTTATGTCGTTTTCTCATTTTTGTAATTTTTGTCTTTTTTGTAATTTCTTTGTTTAAAAAGGATTATACATTGAGCCTTTAAGAAGCCAAACTTGCTTTGTATGTTTACAATTGTTACAAGTCTCTTTGTTGCCATTACGACCTTTTTGTTTTTTTTTGTGTATTTTTGCCATTTTTGTTCAACAGCTATGTTTTCGTGTTCGTTCGATTTTGTATTTTCGTAATTTTTGTCATTTTTGTCGTAGGTATTTGTTATTTTCTTTTTTGTCGTCTTTGGCAGTTTTATCTAGTTTATCATTTTTGTCACTTTTATATATTTTTTTCAATTACCTAAGTAATTTTTGAATTTTTTATCTTTTTGCCAATTTTGTAGTTTTTATTTGATTTTTTTCATTTTTGCCTTCTTTTTCATTTTTATCATTTTTTTTCTTTTTGTTCATCTGTCATTTTTATTTTTTCGATTTTGTTAATTTTGTCATTTTTGCCATTTTTGTGTTTTTGTCGATTTTGTCATTTTTTTTTATTTTCGTCAGTTATTTGATTTTTGACAGTCTATTTGGTCTTTGAAGCATTTTAGTCTATTTTTTATTAGGCAATTTTGTTGTTTTTGTCGATTTTGTCATTTTTTTTTTCATTTTTGTTTTTTTTTTATTTGCGTCATTTCAGTTTTTTTTATCATTTTTCTGTTTTGTTATATTTGTTATTTTTGTCATTTTCGTATTTTTTCATTTTTATCGTTTTTTTTTTCATTTTGTCCTTTAATAAATTTGGTGGTTTTTGTTAGTTTTGTTATTTTTGTCAATTTTTATATATTTTTTTCTTTAATCTTTGTCATTTGCGTTATTTTTAACCTTTTCAATCATTTTTCGTATTTTCGCCAGCTTCACATCCCTCAGTGGCACGCCAGGTGGTTTTCGTTTTTTGTCCTTTTGTAGTTTTTGTATTTTTTTTTTTTTTTGTATTTTTTGTCTTTTTTATTATTTTTCTCAATAGTATTCGACAATTTTGTAATTAATGTATTTTTTTTAAATTTTGTCATGTTCAAAATTTTTGTCATCATAGTTATTATAATTTTTGTCATTTTTAACATACTTTTTATTTTTGTTATTTTTGCAATTTACACCATTTATGTCACTGTTTTCATTTTGCATTTTGTTATTTTTGTCATTTTCGTAGCTTTTATCATTTTGATAATATTTTGTCAATTTCATATTTTGTCGTTTTAAAATTTTTCTCTTGATGCCATTATTAACATTTTCTCATCTTTGTCTTTGTTCTGGTTTATATTATGTTTGTCATCTTATTCTTCTCATTTTTGTCTTTTTTATGTTTTTTATAATTTTTTTCAATGTCTTTTCTGTGATTTTAGTATTTTGTCACTTTTGTTATTTTGTCCATTTTTTTTCATTTTATCGTCTTTGTTTATTTCTGTTATGTTCAAAATTAATTATCTTTTTTGTTAGTTTTTTACTTTTTTTTTTTTGTTAGTTTGTTCTTTTCTGTTAATTTTTTTCCATTTTTTTAATTTTTCCTCAGGTTGAATAAACCATCGAAGCCTAAAATCCCTCGAGATTTTTTTTTTCATTTTGTGAATTTTGTATTTTCTTCATTTTTGTAACTTAGTGCCATTTCTGTTTTTTATCTGTTTATAGCTGATGTGCTTGCGTAATTTTGTGATTTTCATGAGGTTTTTTAATGTTCGTCGATCATTATGTCGTTGTGATTTTGTTTCAATTTTGTTATTATCAACATTTTTCATATTTTAGCTTTCTGGAAATTTGAATCATTTTGGCGTTAATGTTATTTAAATCATTATTTATTTGTTATTTTTGTAGTTTTGGTACTGTTTTTTTGTGAATTTGTTTATGTTAGTTTTGTCGATGATTTGAAGGATTCAAAAATTTCAAATTAGGATTCTTGATTCATATTACAGACTTCAAATTTTGCTTTGAGATTAAAATTTTAGATTTAGACTCATTTTGGATTCACATTTGAGATTCAAATTGGAGATTAAGATACCAAATTCAGAATATAAATTCTGTTTCCAAATTGCAATGCAATATCACATACCTATAAATTGCTTTGATTTAAAATGCGTATTCTATATTTGTATTCCATATAAGCTGGTAACTCTACCGCGTTCGGTGACCTATTTTTAAACAATGCTTAAAATAGGCTAAAACTACACATATTGTAAGAGAGCACCACAACACGACGGCACAAATCTTACTAGCATAATCGATATTTACGAACCTTTTTCTGGCGGCTGCTGCTTGGCGTTTTAACACAACCTAATTGCTCTGCGGGTTTACTGAACTGAACCGAATCGAGCCACAGCGTCACTTTTTCTTGCGAACCATTTATAGTCAAGGTCTTCCAGTTCTACCATGTATGAATATCGTGTTTTTTCCCCCTAGATGAATCAAGAATCAGCAATAGCGAGACCTAGCAGGAACTTTGCGTTACACTTTTGGAGATCTTTTTCTTCACCGCTGCAAAACGCTCAATCACACTGTTAATTTGATGCTTCCCGAATCCATCAGCAAACACTTCTCGTTTCGGCAAAGGTCAGCTGTGCTGCTGCTAATGACAAAATTTTCACACACGATACTGTTATTTTTCTCCCGAAATTTTTTGACGAAGACCACCAAATATTACGAAAGAATAGTAAACATGAATGAAGCAAAACGATCGAACACGCTACCGACTAGTGCCGAGGCAAGGCAACTGCATACATTTTGACAGTTCGCTTGGAAAAATTGCCTCTCTCACAAATGTTTTGATGGTGGTTCGCAAATCGTCTCTCCCATATTCGAATCACGTGTTTGCTCCGGTCTCACCAGTTGGTTCTCACCTTCACGCCAGAAACCGTTAGCCAGTGAGAAACTGTGCATGGAAATCGAGCACATAGCGCGGTTTCTCATTGATTGATTCATAACGTGTCTAGAAACGTAACGCATGGCGTTTCACGGGCTCAAATGGCGTCTTTGATAAATGAATGAAGAAGCACGAGAAGTGATACGGGCTAGCGTGGAAGATTGATGAATGGGGTTCATATCTCACCAGTAAGTATGTTGAGCACTGTAAAAAATAGAATCGATAAAACAACGTGAATTGACAAAAGAAAGTTAAAACTAACGTGAACTTGTTTTCGTCCCCAATTTTTTTCATCATAGTTAATTTTGTTTTCCATCACTCCACTGCGTGAAATTATCTCAAAGACTGATAGATCTGAATGCGTTGGGTTGAGTTTTATCTTTTTTTTCTTGTTTCGAAATAAGATAAAACGATCCTTTTTCCACTAAGTGGGAATATGATAAAGTGAAATACTGACGACGAACATCTCTATCAAGGCAGGTGTTACCATATGCTTGCTTATTTGAATTGCAATAATTCCATCTATACCAGCAGCTTTGAATGGCTCGAATGTACTTATTGCCCAGTTCATCATCGACGGCGTTAAGATTGCGCGCGATTGGCAACAACTTCATCAAGCCTGATATTACGACTTGGTCGTCTAGTCGGAGTGTCCTTAATCTCTGTACCTTCGATGGATCCTGAGAAAAGCGTACTCAGTAGTAATTGAAGCTTTTCTCCCGGGACCCAGTCTATTTGAATGTTCTTTACATAGAACTCTCTGGAGCAAGGAAGTTTCTGACGTAGGTTAAACGGTTCCACAAATCTACTCCTCTTAGCTTTTCGATAAATTTTACTGAACACAGTTATTAACTTACGATAGACATCCCAATTTTAGTCAGCTTTTGATTTGTTGAAGTCTACTTGTTTTTTTCTTCTTAATTTTTCAAGTTTTCTTTTTCACCATGAAAAATTTCTGTTTGAAACTGTTGTATCCCCGTTGACGAGGTGATATTCACAATAGTTAAAACATCGGGGTACAATAAAATAAGTATATTTAAAACGGATAAAACTTTTATCGCGTGCGCGCTCTTTACAATGCGATTTTAAGATGACGATCTACACGTTGTTGCCTGTCATTCACTTGATGACGTCGATCCAGTTGACAGCATAATGTCAGCGGAGGAGCCCAGTGATAAAAACCCTCTAGGGTGATCAGGTGTCCCAACATCTCCCTCCTAATACCGACGGTACGGCAGGAACCTTTGAGGCGGTCTACGAGTACAGGTAGAACGCCTAAGAGCTGGAGTAGAGTCGTTGGCAGACTCGAAGTCTGCAGATGTTGACGTAGACGAAGATGAAGACGCTGACGACTGGTCACTGGACAACGAAGATGGGACATGGACAGATGAACGTTGAGCAGGAGATTGCAGCATTGGTTCAACCCAGTCTTCCGAAAATCACTCGGAAGAAACGCTCATGATAGGTTTCTAGTTGGAAACATTCAAAGCCGATTGCTGCTGCCTGTTGTTCCCTAGAGAGTCGGCAGAGCGACAATGCGAAGTCAATGTAAACAAGATTCAAAAGCGAGAGCGGACTCGCATCTAAGTCGATCTCTCAAGCTCACTACCTGGTGTATCAGAAGTGATTGAGACACTGACTGATACAAGATCCAATTCAAAATCCACTCACTCACTCACTCAAACTCAATCAATGCGGCCTTACATCGGTTCATACTGCCTGCGTACTTTCTGCCATAGCGGCAGATACACTGCCTGCGTGTTTGAATGGCTATGTTGGTCCTCCCCAACAACAGCAACAACAAAGCAAGATGTATCAGGCAGACAGCATTCGATCATCGATCAGTAAACGAGTGAGTGAGTGAGTGATTGAGCAAGAAAAGTTATTGACTGAAAAAAGAAACTGAAAATCAGGTAGCTCCTCACTCAGTTGAGAATTCCAACTGGAGAAGAAACGTCTCTCTTTCAAATTTTATTTCTTTGATTCTCGGAGCAGCGCTGTCGAACACAATCTTTGCCCCACTGGGAGATAAACCAACCGACAATTTAGGTTTTGCTTTCGCTGTTGAAAACGTTTCAGTGTCTCTCATGAGAATTGAGTGATATTCGGAACACTGGTTCAACCCCTGGCTCGGGATTCGGTGTCGTTTCAGTCTGGAACGGGAGGTCCCATTCTTCCAACAAGATGCTAAGAGGCAGATGGGTGTCTTTTGTTGGTGATGGACCAGATTTTTCTTGAGCCGGAAACGGTGACGAAGTAGGTTGATGTGAGACCGAATCAACTTCCGGTCGTTAACCCAAACGTTGTACATCACGTGTCCGACTTTCTCTAGCACCTCTCCTGGTTCCCAAGTCCACTTGTTGTTTGCGTAAACCTTGGCGTAGACTAGTTGTTTACGCTCGAACGACCTTGGTTGCTGTTTTTTGGATTCTTCAATCTCGACTTTCGGCTTTGGTTGTGGAACTCGTAGTAAATCCAGGCATGTACGAATCGGTCGACCGTACATCACTTCCGCTGGCGATTTACCCTCAGGTACGTTGGCATTCGGGGTTGTCCGGTAAGTAAGCAGAAAGGTATCCAAAACTTGCTTAACCCCATCCTCGTCGTGATCAGGGTGACCAGGGTGATCAGGTGTCCCAACAGAAACACTTTCCTTCAGTGTATTTTTTATTTATTTTTGAAACTGTTTAAAGCTTCCTCTTGTTGCTATATTGTTGTATAAATCCAACATGCATGTATAGTGTATATGATCAGGATCACAAACTTCAAGTATGTGTTTGTACAGACTCTAGTTGGTATTCCTGGGATCTCTAAAAACGTTCTTGATTTTTACCCCTCCCTCTATATGGAATGTAATAATGGCCCTTATTCTGCGCCGCGAGTGACGTGACAGTTGGCGAGTCACCCCACCGTCACTCGACTCTTGTCACCTTATTCCGACAGTCGGTTTAAGTGAGGTGAGAGCAAGTGACAGATACTCATTCCGAGCTGAGTGACTGGATGAACCCATCTAGCATAATGGCGAAATTTGCTCTGATTGTGTTGTGCCGGTGTTTACGATTCGGTTTTTGAAAATTGAATTTAAAAACAACGAGTGAAAATTGTGCCCTGTCTTGGACAATTATCGGATTGTACGGTGTTAGCAAGCTGATCAAGTTGAAAAAAAGGACAAATTTGGCTACAAAAGTTGGAAATTCCAGCCCAGTCCGGATTTCAGAAACAGCATCAAACTGGAGCAACAAAAATTCGAACAACATGCAAGGGCGACTGCTGTCTCACAAACCGGTGCGCAAAAAGGCTTCCAAGTATCTGCGACAACCTTAGCAGCTATTTCAGGTTGGAAAAATAAGTTACTTCTTTTAATCGATAATAATTTTTAATAATTAATATTTTAGGTTTCCCGAAATGAGGAAAACAGGTTATTTTAGTGATTATCGTTTTGGCTATGGAAACAATGAGCCGTATCATCGGTGTTCAGGTTCGTCTTGCGCTTTTCGATGGAATTCTTTCGTTCTTTATACGGCGGAAGAAGATACCGGTGGTGACGATTAAAAAGACGATCTGTGGGATTTAAAACCGAATCTTTAATGAGACCGAAAATACCGATGTATGTATGTGATCTGAGATTTAAGTGACGGCTTCCCCCAGCGACGGGAATGTGTTCCGAAAAAGGGTAGGGTTAATAGTGGCACGTTATCCAAACAAACGGGAAATGGTGCCCTATAATATTGGATTAATGGAACATGATTTGAATCTGATACAAATAAAGATCAAGTAAAATGATTCAATGTGTTTGTTCAATTAACTTAACCATAAGTCCATAAGTCGGTTTCATGGAGACACTTTTTAAAGAACTTGCTGAATGCAATCAATTAACTGTTATTGTTTACATCATATTCAATTTTATTAAACAAGATAATTTTTGGATTGGAATTTCGATACTAAAATCAAGTCCCTAGCTGCAGATTCCAATTAACATTCCAGGTTCAGATTTTAGATAAAATTCAATCGAATTTGCATATTAATATTCCGATTGCAAAATGCAAAACCCAGAATCCGTTTTTGATTGCACTTTTTTAATTTCAATTTTAAAAGCTTCAAATGAGGTTGAAAACTAATAAAACAAGCTTTTTCGTTCAGTGCTAAGGTTGTCGTATCCCTTTTATCATTTAAAATCTCTTTTGACATGAATTTCTGTTAAAATTTTACCTAGTCGGTACCTAAATCCATACCGACAATCCTCACCTAAAATCGTCACCCGAATGCGACAATTCTCACCCACGGTGACTACGATTATAGGGTAAGAACTCACAAAGTTCATCCGAAGTGACGTTTCTCACCTAAACCGACTGCTGGAATAGGGTGACTTGGGTGACTCAATTATCATCACGTCACGCGCGGCGCAGAATAAGGGCCAATATGTCGATCAGACAGTGATTCTTCATCCGATACCTCCCAGTATTTATTCTTTCCTAGGAGTAGTGGGTGTGCGTAAGGTCGAGGTCTGTTGGTCGTTATAAATGTAGGTTTGTTTCCATCATTCATCACTGAAATTCCACTCGGCACCAAGGCTATTTCCCATAAGATGCTGAACGACCTTAACTTCCGTAAGATGTTCAACATCCTGAACTTGATATATGCTTGTTGAAAACTTCGACACACCTTGAGATTAACATTTGACACCCAGTACCGAGATTGGAATCGAATTTGTACCTTCAGTGGTCCTGTGATTATTACCCCACGACGCTAACAGTTTGGTCATCGAATCATCATTCGAATTTAGTCTGGATCTGGGATCACTCCTTCGGATACTGCAAATGACTTCCACGAATTGGCTCTAGGAGATGAGCGAACTTCGGTGTAACCATGCTGTGGATACTCAATGTCAAAGTGTGAAAATGACAGGAATTTCTGGGGAGCTCTCATTGTGATATTTCGAACACCAATCGGATTTTGAATCGAGTGTTCTGCTCATCATGCCTGCCATCCAAACCTCCGACTTCATAAAACGTTATCAAAAATATATTCTAGCCTAAAATCCATTATCGTTTCGGATATTCCAGTGAAACAACGGCTGCCAAAAAAGTACTCTCTAATAATTTATAATTTAATTACTCTTTTTACAATCAAATAACTAACATTAAATTGTACTCGTTTCTGTATGCATGTAATAATTATCCATCATTTTTTTTCTTCGTTTGCTTACCCCTTGCTTTTTTAAAAAACATTTTTAGTTTCTGCTTCATAGTTTGCTCCAAAGTAGAAGTAATATCTACGCTTCAATCTCGTATTCCAATTGTTGTTTCTGCTGTTGTATCACTCACCCATTTTAAACTTACTAAAATCTAACGACTGCGCGATTTCTCTCCTATAGGTAGTAGCACGCGTAATTGGTTGTTGGTTTTTTTTCGGTCTCTGTTCTCTGCCGTCTCCAGCGCACCGGTACCTTATGACGAATGACCGGAAATGGCCGTTTTAGAGCTAATCAATCCGATTTATGCTTTTTTTTTGTATGTGTGTGGTTTTGTTTGTGTTATTTTTCTTATGCTTCTTTTCGAAATACATTAACCGTTTTTTTTCAATTTTTTTTATAAATTCACACAAAACGTCTCCCTGACACGTTTCTTTTTTTCTAAATTTTCTTTAACTAATGTTTAGCGCTCTAAGGAATGGGTAAAGTGTTGTTTGTTGGTATAATATTGAAACATTGTTTTCAACATGCATATTTTTTGTTCTTTTTTCTTTAAGACGTTTTTCTCATTCGCATCAAGGATTGAACAAGGTTATGCTACACTAGGAAGGTGTGGCAATTCAAAATTGTTTTCTTTTATGCCTATGGTACAATCAAGTGTGAAAGTGTATTCCCTCTTGTTTGTTGGTAATTATAAAGTAAAATTTACAGCAAATAAATACATACTCACCTTCGTTTCCCATGCGATCAGGCACAAGATTGTTCGACAACTTAGAACTAGTGGTTGTTGTTGCTGGTGCTGATTTTTTCAGTTGTTGAGGGATGAAGGAGGTCCTAACGGGTACAATAAATAATATTCTTTACATGTTCGACTCACAAGTCAACAAAGGCGATAACATTCAAAAAAGAAAAACAAATAAAACAAAAACGTTTAACAGTATAGGTAAATGGTTGTTGTGGTGTGTGGATTGGATAGTTTCGTGATCATTTTTTTTTTTGATTTGGGGTCGGACCCACTAGATCCGTGTCCATAGTTTTCTGCGTTAGGACGCCCAGGTTTTCAGTAACTTTTTTAGTTTCCATTTTTTGGTGGTTGAGAGTTTGGTGGTAGATGGTTGAAATCTTGTTTACTTCGAACGCTCGGGTGTCTATCGGATTCTGGGGGCTTAGAGCCCTCAGTTCTTGGGCGATACCGTAATCAACTTGTGAGGTGTAACTGGCGATATCTAAAATTGAAAAAAAAATTAAACAATTAAAAAGGTTGTATAAAATGGATTTGAAAAGTTTTAGGATGAGAAGGAGAGTTAAAAGGTTTTCGAACATACCCAAAGTGCTCGACCGCTGCCGATGAGGTCCTCATCGTCGTCGTCATCTAGCACAACCCGATCCAGACCGGTCGCGTGCGACTGCTGATCGATGAACAGCAGTGTGTCCTTGCTGCAGGTGTTGGCACCGCGGATCATCGAGACCGCATCCGACTCGTAGGTGGGTTTGTACGTGAACGAAGACGGCCGGTGGTGAAGTAGCTCCGATACAGCCGATGCCGCCCCATCTCGCCAGAGGATATCCTGAAAGTGCGAGTGTGACGTTGGCAACGAGAAACGGCTGCTCGAGACCGACGACGATTTGGGTTCTTCGCAGAGTTCGAAGTGATCCGTTTCCTCGACTGGTCTGTTGTGCGTCTCTTTTTGGGCAGGTTCCTCACTGGTGGTTGGTGAAATTTTAGACGAGGATTCTTCACTTACGTTTGTTGTTGAATGGGCTTCCGTGATGGATGGAATAGTGCTTAGCGGTTCAGGACTTTCTTTCACCGATTCGGGTGTTTTGACTACTTCAATCTCGACCGTTACAACTTTTTCGTTTGATTCTGCAACTTGTTGGTCGCTACCGTTTTGCTCTGTACATTTGTCTCTACCGCTAAAGTCACTCTCATCTTCGGAATGTTTAGTTGGGGCGATTTCGTCGTCTATTTTCTTCGGGGCCACACATTCCGCGCTAACAATTTCCACCGAGACAGCGCTTTCCGTTTTTGGTGGATCGTCTTTCGGTTTGTTCTCATTTGGCACTGTGGCTCCTCCGAGGGGAGCAGCTGCTATTCGTGAAACCCAGTGATCTGCACCGGAGCTGGAACTCGTACCTGAACACTCGGAACCATCGATAGGTCGTCTTTGGTAAAACAAAATATAAGCCTCGTTGTTGACGATATCGTCCTGAATTTGCTCTGAAGGAACGAGACTCACTCGTTGATCATCGAACTTGTACCACTGATGATCGTACGGATTTTTACAAGCTGCCGTGTAGTGGCCCGTTTCGAGGGTGTCCCCTTGATGATAGCAAACCGCATACAGATCGTATCGATTGTCTTTCAACTGAACTGGTAACTGGTGCTGGTTTTGATGAAGAAAGGAATGTGATGTATTACGTTTGGTCGTACGGCGCCAAGGACTCCAATTGTCCTCTGGTTCGTTGCTCGCGATTTCAGCATTGGGATCCCTAGCTAGGTGAGGAGTCATGTCGAATCCCGTCAGTGGAAATTTCACTAATGTGGTCAATTTTGCTGCCTGTGGTCCACGCAATTGTTGTTGCCGGAATCGCTTAAAGTGTATAACCATTATGTTCGGAAGCGACCATAATCCGAGCGTTTTGACCACTGGCAAATATTTCTGACAATGTGGACATCGCCAGGCATCTTCTGCGCTCAGTGTTTCGGCTTTGGTGTAATGTTCTAGGCACTGTTCCAGCGTGAGCGAGTTGCTAGCAGGAATTTTCTCTTTCATCTGACTCACGCTCTCATGCTCAACAAACGGGTCTGTCATGTCGCTGAAAAAACGCTCTGGATTAGTCCATTCAATCAGCAGTTTGACATGAGCAGGTCCAGCATCCGTCGGTAGCACCGATAGCGCCAAATCTATCATTTCCGTGAATAGAGGATGTTCCACCGTTGCCTCCAAAAATGCGTCGGCATCACAAGACGGGTCCTGCAATCGCATTTTAAACATATCCTGCAAAGGTGTGCTGAATGCAAACACTTCCGACTTCAGAATACTGGACATCTCCTTCAACAGCAGTTTCTGCAACTCCACATAAGAAACATCCCGGCTAACCATAATACAAAACGGTGTTCCGAATCGCCGAACCTCGCCACTGCCCACATCTCTCCTAGCATTACTGATGCACAACACAATCTGGGTGATACCCTCGGTGGCCGGCTTTGGACTTTCTATACAATAAACCTGCCCATCGTCGCCAACCGAAGACACCATGTGCGAATCACAGTACACCCGACTAAACCCAGCCTCTCCGATTTCGGCCAGAATCATCCGATCCACGCTGATTCCCGTGTCGGCATGGAGCTGTTCCCGTAGCACCGACACCGAGGAGCCATTCGGGATCCCCAGCCCGAGCTGCACCTGTTTCGGTTGCTGCGAAGCATAGAGCACTCGCACAAAGACCGGCTGCTGCGTCAGCTGTGGCAGCTGAACCGAAATGCAGTGAAACGGATCGAACGTATTGCTCTGCTTATGGCACCGGGGGCAGGTCAGCGAGGAACGGAACTGGGCCTGGAACACTGCCTGCACGAAGGAATTGTTGCACCGTATGTGGTTGGCCAGGGTTTCCGCGGCGATCACCTCGTCCGAGCGGCCGTAGTTGTTCTGTGGAGTTTAAAAACGTATTTTAAAATTCATCTTGAAAACGTCCTTAGAGAAGGATAAGTTAAAGGTGGTACTTGATTGATTTATTCAAAAAAATGACAATCCTCTAGACTAGACCAACTTAAACCCTTGTAGGACATCTTTCGATTACAGGGTTTTCCCGGTAAGATTCTATTCATTCGTTTTTTTTTTTGCTAATACTTCCTGATAATCCTAAAGAAGTATTGAAGAACCTTTTGGCTGGATGAAACTATGATTTCAAAGGCTGTCGATGTCATTTGCAATATTGTGGCTGAATTCTTCAATTACCTTTTGAAATCTTAATATTTTCGTTTGAGTAGCCACTGACTTATGATTGTAAAATTTTTTGAAGATTTTTTTCAGAGTAATGTGTATTTCAGAAATCTAGCCCAAAATTCGGCTAGCCGACAGAGCTAATACGACAAACATACGTCATTTCGCATTCCGCAAATACGGCTCCTTGCGAAAAAAACGTACAATCGAAACGAAATGTTTAGCACCTTTGCCCGCGCGTTAACTGGACAAATAAACAGCACAGGCTGCTTACGTCGTCGTCGTCGTCGTCTTACAAATGCCGCTGAACCTACTGACGGCGGTCGGCGTGGATAACGCTTAATTTTGCCCAGATTAATTTGTTAACCAAATAACGCAGACTACCCCTAGTAGCAAGCAAGCAAGCAAGCAAGCAATTGGACCGAGCAAAATCGATCTAATTCGGCAACCAAACCAAACCAAACCTATCAGAGAAGGAGGATGGACGAACTCAAACTTACCTTGATCGTTTTATATTTCCGCTTGGTCGCCGTGTTGAGATCCTCGTGTACCTTGTCCAGTAGCCAAAAGAGAAATTCCTGCGCATCGTGCTGGGTCGAACTTCGGAACTGACTTCCGTACCGATCGACCACGGCCTAAAACGAAAAAAAAAGTTGAATCATATAAGTATGATTGATGTTACTTCGACTGCAATTAATTTCACCTTGAAACTGGAGCTGTACTCGGGGGCATCTTTGCACGTCCATAGCGATTTTAGCACCAGCGCCAGTTGTTCTGTCAGCTCACCCTTGGTCCCGAACTTCTTAGCGTTGATCTTGTTGCGCCGTTTCAGATCCGCCTGGTAGATAAAATTTAAAAAAAAAGAAATTGAACGTCTTTCACAATTAAAAAAAAGATCAAAGCTCTTACCTTGTATTGATCCAAAACGAAGTATTCGGCCAGGATGTCGGTATGGCTGAGACACTGGAGCACGGCGTTCATGAAGCAGGTGTTGCCGTGGTTGCGGAGGCCGATCACCCCGGGCACGGTGTCCGGGGGCCACACGAAACCGTTCGTCGGTTGACCGGTACCTCCGTTTACTCCGGCGGGTCCCGTCAGTCGGTCTCTGGATGCGGCGGCACTCTTTTGATTGCCCTGCGGTTGGAATGAGAGAAAGGAAATTCAATCATTAGAAACATTTTTAGACGGATACTAAAAAAAGGATCTGACTGCATATATTGCAAGAAAATACTGCATCATTTTTTTTAATGGAATAGGACTGATTCAGTCTTTATATAGAAAAAGAATTCTTTTTATTTAAATTAAATTTGATTTCATATCAGTGAAATACGTCTTGAATATTCAATCAAAACCCGCTGACCGCCAGTTTTGAGAAAAAAATCATGAGTCATTCTAAACATCGGTTTTATTCCAAAGAATTTTCGCCGAAGTATCAAATCAATCATAAAACACGAACAAAAATACCCTAATCGTAGGTAATAAACATTCACTTGAGATATTTGATTTGACTCACATTTTGTTCAATCAGCATCAAAAACTAAAATGAATCAACCACCATGTGAGGTTGACTCTATAAGAGCATGTTCACTCGTGTTGAGAAAAAGTGGTAGAAATTTCATTTCTACCATTTCATTTTGAAAACTTTACCATGCAAAAATGTTTTCAAGATTTTGTCTTTCTGACAAATTTACGATACAAGAAAATTCAACGGCAAGGCGAAAAAGGTTAAAAAAGCGAAAAACTACATTTTCGTAGGTGATGGAAAGAATTAGAGAAACATGAAGAGAAACGAAAGAATATAAGCCGTATATATATTGAATATTTCGAAAAAGATACAACGACTCACCAGCAGGACTTGAACCTGGAATCTCCGCTTCAGTACAACGGCGCGTTAGCCAATTTCACCCCGGTGAACATGATGAAACCGGCCAACACGAGCAATCGACCTCTGCCGATCAACTTGTTGAAAGTGGTTGTTGGTTTTCGGTGCCACGAAATAAAATTATCGAAACATAAGTAAAAAAATTTCTAATGGCCACGTTTTATTTCTTACCCGCCCAAGCTCCCGACTATTCTGGTCAATTTTGTTTCGGAGTGTATTTTTGACTTACGGTTCTTTTCCGTCTGGCGCCTTCCTGGGAACCATGCATGGTCCCACTGTCTGCCTCGTAGTTGCCTCCGAAACACTCGACGGCTTGTTCTGCTGCTGGCGTTGTTATTGCTCTGCTGCTGGTGCAGAACTTACCAAGCAGCCTGAGGTGTGGCTGGTGTTGTACCGATGGCGAAGCACCACATGGCAGTGCCGGATGTTGTTGCTGGAGTTGTTGTTGCTCTGCTGCTGGTGCAGCATCTCCCAAGCAGCTGGAGGTGTGGTTGTCATCGCATCCAATGGCGACGCACGATATTGCCGTGCCGGATGTTACAGGAGTTGTTGATTGCCCTGGGCCGACGCTCCACTTATTCTGACGGCACTGTCGATGTCCTTGCTCCTAAGCCGGCGATGATGGAGTGGCCATCTGTGCCACGATCGCCGCTTCTCTTCTCCGTCTGGATGCGGAGCAAAAGCCCCGAATCTTCCTCACACGAGTGCAGACCCGCAGGCCTAAATCCTCCGCACTCACGACCGAGCACCACGCTTTTTTCCAATCCGGCAAAAACTGACTCATCCGCGGAAATATTGATGACAGGAACGGTTTTTTTTCTTTCTTTTTTTCCAGTTTTTTGGGAACTGTGGGCTATCGGTTTTTTTTTTAAATAAGTTCGATACAGTGGGCCAAATCTGGTCGAACAATTTCACTCTTGGTTAATTTTTTATCAGAGTTGGGTTTTTTTTTTAACTGTATTTTTGCTCAAATCACACCATCGAAAGGTTCCAAAAATCAACTGTAACAAACTGCTGGACCTTCTATCGGAAACACTGTAACATGATGGTTTGTCTTCAACTAGGTTGGCCATTTGACCCCAATTGACCGTCTTATTATCTGCTTTTTAATGCGCCACCTATTGGTCCCTAGAAGTACTACTGGTCGTGAAAGTTACTTTCTGAGTTCCGCACAAGATCTCATTCAGTTTTTCTGACGTTAACTAAGAAGGCAAAAGATGGGCATGTTAGTGGGAAATGATTTTTCAAGGTCATGGAGCCTCCCAGATTTTGTAAGGGAGAAGAGAATAGCCCCCATTTAGAGTAGGGATCATGAGTAAAGAGAGATGTATTTTCCATAGCAGCCGATACTCTAGGGTATTGTTTGACGCAATTGGGTTTCCTTTTTCAATTTTTGGAAGACCGTCAACCAGACAACTGGTAGTTCCAAATTAGTGGTGCTGTGAGAGTGAGCTAGGTTATCCTTTGTAAGTCATCCATGTGACTTTTCTTTATATAAAGCGAAACTTAAAACCTTAAAGCTATTTTCTAGGTTTCCGAAAGTAGCCAGTAAACCACAAGTGTATAAAACTCTAAGTGAAAGTCAGCTATTTAAATAGAGTATTGTGAGTTAAAAGTTTTACATCAAATAAAATGTAAATTAACGTTTCGCTTCAATAACTAGATACAGCTCAGAGAAGGATAGCTAGACGCACCATTTTAAGCTAGCAATATTGTGGAATACGAATCACTGGTAAGATTATTTTGGCGATAATTACGGGCGAAATTCAAGAATTTAATTATTAATTCTGGTGTTGAACAGGAAGTTCCCACTGTTCAACGTGGGTGTGCACGTGGAGGCACAATATACCTTCTTTTGTTGGATGAAATCTACGCAATTGTCTTCGACGTTCTGCAACTGGTTACCCTATCCGTTCAAAGGGAAATCCTCGGAACTCATTGGTTCTCGCAGACGAATTAACGTGAGACTCAGCCTAAAGTGAACGAATTTTCCGCGTTATTTCCGGTCTCAGTAGCCGCTCCTCGTGAGATCGATCGGCCATTGCTACTACCGCTACCGCATGGGCGGTGTCGGAATTATTGGCATCGTCAAGTCACTCGAGCTTCTCGCCGAAATATGCCCGAACGGCCGGTTTGCGTCGCAGCTGTGGAAAAACATCGCCATCAAACAACCGTTCTCGACCAGCCAAAAAAACGAGCCGGACTATCGATTTATAAGAAGGTAGTGACTCCAAATCGCGATGATAAACAAAATTCGACGGCCAAAGCGCGATCCCGGTGGCTGTACACGATGATGCTGACGAAGTTTGACTGCGTGGTAATGGACGACAAAACCTACGTCAAAGCCGACTACAAGCAGCTTCCGGGACAGGAGTTTTATACGGCAAAAGGAAGGGGAAAGGTAGCAGATATTTACAAGCACATGAAACTGTCAAAGTTCGCGAAGAAATATCTGGTTCGGCAAGCCATCTGTACCTGTGGGTGGCTTGAAAAGCAGCATTTTCATAGCTTCCGGGTCTGTCAACCAAGAAATTGACGTGAAAGCGTGTTTGAATAAACGTCTGCTGCCTTTCCTGAAGAAACACGGTTGTTCCGTACTGTTTTGGCCGGATGTGACATCTTTCCATTACGGTAAAAAGGCCATGGAGTGGTACGCCGCCAACAACGTGCAGGTGGTTCCCAAGGACAAGAACCCTCCCAACACGCCAGAGCTCCGCCCAATTGAGAAATACTGGGCTATTGTCAAGCGGAACCTAAAGAAGACCAAAAAAACTGCTAAGGACGAGCAGCAGGCAAGGCAAACTGGCTTTCTGCGGCGAAGAAGGTGGCTGTACAAAATCTGATGGCAGGGGTTAAGCGGCAATTCGGATTTGGAAAAGCGGAAGCCTAATTGAATATTTTTCCTGAATTTTATACTAATTAAACTTGAAAAAGAAATTTAATTTGATTTTTTAAATAAACGATTTCACCGATTTACACGCGTTTTCCCTTGACCAAATTTTGACCGTATCACCCTTTATTAATATGATTTTTCCAACGAAAGCAATTTATATTGCCTGCACAAAACTCCCAGGTTTTCTCAGCTTTCTCCAGCTTAACTTTTTCTTAGCTTCCACTGTACGTCGAACTTCTTCAACAGTTTCTTGTGCAATTCCAACTCATAACTTCCTCAAAACGGTCTCCTTGGAGAACTCTTAACACTTAAATTGAATTTGGTTGTTAAAAAATTGTTATATTCTATGAAATAAGTATAAAATTTGCGTAGCCGAAAAAACATCCGATCTTAAATCTGTCTCTATAATTATATTAAATAAACTAGAAAAATACCAATACCTGGTTGAATCAGATGTAGATAAGGCCGTGGATAAGGTTTTTATGGCTATTTCAGACATGCAGTTTTTGTTTCGAACATCACCTTCGGCCTGCCTGATTCAATTGGGTTCACGGGTTAGAGCCATTTTTCTAAGTTATTTTTTTTTTATTATTTCATCCAAGTAAGCAAGTAGCATTCTGTGTGGTGCTCATATATGTTATATTTTTATAACACTCACATAGCTGACGAACTGGCATCTCATTTCTCCTGAGTCCTCACAGCTCCAGTCAGTGGAATACCCCCGCCAGGAGCACACGTAGCGGATGGTCATCCCGGACTCTGAGCTTAGCGCTGGTGATCAGGCGATTTCTTCGGACTAGGCCGAAACCGCATATTGGCGATCGTGCCAGGAGGCAAGCCGATAGTTTTCATCAAATTTAAAAGGAAGACATTCGTAAGAATGTCTGGTGAAAGGAATCAATTTTCACCAACATGGCGGCTGTTGGCAGGCGGTTTGAAATAAACGTATGAGAGACAGCTACATTCATGGAAGCAGCGAGAAAAGTTCGCTCAATAAAACTGTTTAGAGAACTTGTCCGGAGAGAAGAAGCGAAGCGTATTTAAGCGTGCCTCGAAGACCGTGAGAAGCTTGCGGAGAAGAAAGCGTGCCTCGAAGACCGCTATACTGCTTAGCTTGGATGGAGAACAGCGTTGCCAGATTGCAAATCGCTCAAGTCCGTAGGTTTGACGAAAATCGAAAAAAGAACTGATTTGGGCAAAATGGAATTTGACGACCTTTTTTTCTTTTTGGTCATCAGGTCAACCCGAGAGAGAAAAAGCGCCTTTGGTGTGGCAGCGAAGAAAGCTGGCCGAAAAGAAATAGTGCCTCAAAGAAAGCTAGATCGAGTGGCTTTGAGAAGCTAATCCGAGAGAAAAAGCGGGCCTGGAAAGTGGAATGACACTTTTTTATGGCAGCAGAGAGAGCTTGTCGAAAAGAAAGTGTGGTCTAAAGGCCGCTAGACTTATAGATTTTGCCGCTTCCAAACGAATGGCCGTACGTAGTACCTTTTTCACAGTATCAAACGCAATCTCGCACTTCTCGGACATCATCGACGACAGATCCTGTCGAGACGCCAACATCGAATCAGACCACTATCTCTAAACTATCGCTGAAGCGACTTAGAGGAGCTACTCCCAACGATGAAATTAAGGAAGCCATCCGCCAGCTGAATAGCGACAAATCGGCTGGGAAGGATGGTACCGCAGCTGAACTCATCTAAATGGGCACGAACAAGTTGGCCGATTTCCTACACCGGTTGGTGGTCCGGATCTGCAACACACAACAGCTACCGGAGGAGTGGAAGGATGGGGTAATACGCTAAATCTTCGAGAAGGGCGGCAAATTGGACTGTGACACGATTGACGAGTGATCACTGTCCTCAACGCCGCCTTCAAAGTGTTGTCCCGAATCATACTCCGCCGCATAACGCCACACACAAGCAAACAGACGGTCTACGACGGACCAGATCTTTACACAATGCCAAAATTGACGTGAAAATCAAGTTCCTATATGCACCATCTATTTATCGACTTCAAAGCCGCATACGACAAGATCGTCCGTGACGAGCTATAGAAAATCATGGACGAGAACGGCTTCTTCAGGAAGCTGACCAGACTGATCAAGGCAACGATGGATGGAACGCAGTGCTGTGTGCGGATCTCTGGTGAATTGTCGAGCTCATTCGAATCACGTAGGGGGCTTAAGGCGATGGTCTATCCTGCATGATGCGGGGCACGATTTTTAACAGATCCAGTCAACTTATCTGTTTTGTCGACGACACCGACACAGTCGGCAGATCATATGCGTCTGTAGAGGAGATCTACCGCAAACTAAAACGCGAAGCAAGAAGGATTGGGTTAATGATTAATACGTCCAAGACAAAGTATTTGCTGGCCTGCGGATCAGAGACCGACAGAGCCCACTTTGTCCAGTAATAACAAGGCCACGATCGACGGCGATGAGCTGGAGATAGTCGAAGACTTTGTCTGTCTCGGCTCACTGATGACTGCAGACAATGACACTAGCCGTAAGATCCGGTGGTGAATCGAGAAGACTTAGCCCTTGCACGAAGTGTAACCTGTACATGACGCTCATCAGACCAGGTGTTCTCTATGGGCACGAGACATGGATATTGCTAGAGGAGGACTTGCGTACACTCGGAGTATTCGAGCGACGAATATTAAGAACCATCTTTGGCGGCATGCAGGAGAACGGAGTGTGGAGGCGAAGGATGAACCACGCTCTAACGCTACTCTACGGCAAACCCAGTATCCAGAAGGTGGTGAAGGCTGGACGGATACGCTGTGCATGACATGCTGCGAGAATGCTTGAAGCCTGTCCTGCAAAACAGGTATTCGCTGCCAATCCGGTAGAAGCGAAACGCGCAGGGGCGCAACGAGCGAGGTGGTTAGACCAATTGCAATTGGAGCGTGATCTGAGATTTTAAAAACAACAGCCCGTATTTTGCTAGGTTTTTATTTCAAATAGCCCGGATACGTACGTGAAACAATCTGGCTACGTAAGTTTGGAGCACTCCAACGACGAAATAAACTCCATATATCAAACTGTTTAGTCATTTTATCGATTCTTGAATCACTAAAAATTTGAAATAAAAAGTCTAGAAACTTGACATGGTTCTGTCAAGTAATTAAAGATTCGAAAAAACAAATTATAACATCTTAGTCATAAGTAGCGAGAGTAAATTGATGTCACTTTCTCCGCCATACGGGCCAAAGAGACAAAAACAGCTTTATATGGTTTTGTTCTTCTTTCGGGGGGCTTTGTTGGTGTCAAAGTTTGTAAACGTCGTGTAATCGCGATTTTCCGAAAGCACTCTTTTCGGATGCTTGGACAGTAGACTGAGTCGATTTGGGGTCATTTTGGAATTTCTCAAACCCTGGGGTCTAAAAAGCTTCGTTTTGGTCCAAAACTCATCCATGATTTTTTGCAAAATTTTAAAGCAACGTTTACATGAGTAAATTTGAACTTTTAGGTTCATATGGGAAAATTGAATATTTTGTACTGAAAAATCAACACCATTTTTGATTCGTCTGTGGAACCGAGCCAGCTGATGGTTTTTGTGCCAATTTATAAAATTCCTAAAGGAAATTTTGCGCTGAACAACTTTGTCCAAGACTGTAACTTCGTATTCTATAAGGAAAAAAAGTTATTAGCTGTTTAACAGGGGTATGTCTTTTTGCATTGATTAACAATAAATTCAATTGACATCACTGCATGAGCCTACACTGATAAATCGTTTCACACATTTTACAAAATAGCTTCACACATTATCGGCAAATATATGGAGCTGTCAAGCTGAAGTGAGGTTTTTACACACCATGCAAATTCCAAATTTACACATTATCCGAATTAGCGAATCAAGGAAAAAATGTGTGAAAAGTCAAGTCGTTATGCGTAAGATTTGTCTTTACCTTTGTGTGATCCGAAGTAGAAACCAACCCCATCGTGCAAATTCTCATGCTAAATTGCTGTCTCATGCAATGTATGGAAAAATAATGGTAAGTAGTCGATAGTATTTGAATTTAAAAACCAAATCGACTAACGCCTCAATTTATATTTCAGATCCTGCCTCCTCTTGCTGGGAGAAAAAGTTCACGGAATTGCCCCCCCCCCCCCTACAGCACATCGAGTACTAGGATTTTGTACATACATTTTTCCCTTAGCTCAACAATTTCCGTTTAACTATGCGTACATAATATTATTTGCTTCAATAAAAACCAATTAAGTTGCATATCTGGATGTTTTTATTTCCAAACAATTGAAAATGAGTTAAACTAGCCTTCCTGAAATTAAACATAGTGATATTTTCACACATTTTCTCGTTTTATACGCTTTTTGCATAATGTGTGAAACGCTCACTGTTGAGGACGTTTCGGATGTTCTTTAGCGGCAGCGTTTTATTGGCGTAGCTAAAAGCTAATTAATTATTTTATTAATTTAAAGTTCATGATTGGATATAAGTAAACTTACATTGCTTAACCTCCAAATCTATCTTCCTCAACAAATTGATTTTAGCAACTGATATTTTACTCGTGACGAGTTCTAGAGAAGAATATAATTTTAATTTAGATAACATTTTAAGCTTTATGTACTCACATTTGATATAATCAAAGAAAACTGGTTTTAAAAATATAAGTTTAGTGAAAGTATGTGATTCACAATTCGCGCGTTCTTGCAGACCAATGACGAAGCTCTTTCGATCGTTTCCACCAACTCAGTCTCTCGCCTTAAGTGTCAAACGATCACAGTTTTCCATCGGTGTCGGATCAATGTTTCGATGGGGGCAAGGGAGCGACCAAAGATGCGGGAACATTCCCCCACCCGTAAGGCTGATGATCCTTCGATGGCTTACCAATATCCAACACCGCTATCTTCGCTACTGGTCTTTTCAAGATTCCCCTCGATGTTTGCACCACAGCTTGACGGGCTCTCCCGTCTACACCCTTTGTCACCTCCAAGATGCGACCTCTAATCCAACCGTTTCGCCGGGATTCGTCAATGATGACCACCAAATCTCCAGGTTCGACTGGCTTTACATCTTCGAACCATTTAGTCCGCCTAGCTATGATAGGTAGGTATTCTTTTATCCACCGATGCCAAAACATGTCCACTAGGTGCCTATTGTGGTTCCAATCGTCTCTGCTGGCTAGCTTGGGATCTGCCATAGTCATGTCATAGGAGGTTGAACTGCGCCACTGGAACTAAGCAAAAGGAAGTGATTTGGCGTCAAAGCTTCCTGGGAATCGTATTCCACGGAAACGAAAGTTAGGGGGCGCGAGTTGACAATGGCCTCTGCTTCGACGAGTATGGTAGAGAAAGTTTCTTCGTTCGGGGTTTTCATCGTTGTCATGGCAAAAAAGGCTGTCTTTACCGATCGCACGAGGCGCTCCCATACGCCTCCCATATGTGGTGCTGACGGGGGGTTGAAGCACCATTTTGTCACGGCGTTGGTGAATGTCACCGCAAGTTCGTTATTTATGCCTCTGCATTCCTCGATGAGCTCGTTACTCGCACCCAAAAAATTCGTGCCGTTGTCAGAATAAATTTCCACTGGTGGCCCACGCCGGCCTACGAACCGTCGCACGGCCATTTTGCAGGAGGTTGTTGTTAGTGAATGTACGACTTCAAGATGGACCGCTCGGATCGTCAAACAAGTAAACAAGGCGACCCATCTTTTATTCGAGCTACGTCCTATTCTTACTTGCATCGGGCCAAAATAGTCGAGGCCCACGAAAGAAAACGGTCGATGAAAAGCTCTCAGTCGGGCTGCTGGTAGGGGGCTCATACGGGGAACCGCGGGCGATGCTTTGTAGACCTGGCAATGTGTGCACTGTCTACGGATACGACGAACCATCGTCTTCAAAGCCGACACGTGGAACCTCTGCCTCAATTCGTTGATGACCGTTTCTGTGTTGCAGTGTAGGTACTTTTTATGATACCACAATACGATCAACTCGGTGGCATGATGTTTTTTAGGGAGTATTATGGGATTGCGGGTATCATATGATACGAATGCAGCTTCGCTGATCCTGGATTCCATGCGTACAACTCCATCTGCGTCAATAAAAGGAGACAATTGAGCTAGTGGGCTGTTACGGTGTATGCGTCGAACACCTTCCCCTCTTAGTATCGATATTTCCGCAGAATACACTTCGTTCTGAATGGTTCGAAAAATCAGCTTTTCTGCAGCGACCAACTCGGCATGTTCTAGATTTCCAGCTCTACCTGGGAGGCGCTTTGACGTTTGACAAAAGTTGTGCACGTAGCGGAAAACATACCCAACAGCGTTAAGTAGGCGGTTCCATTGCGAAAAGTTTCCCCAATTAATCGTCAAACCGACGACCTTGGGAACTCGATGAGTGTTGACGATTTCGTGACGTGACCGACGTTCTTCAGGTACTTCTATTATTTCCGTCGGCAGCAGTGGCCAACTTCCCTCTGGTCCGTACAGGAAATCAGGGCCGTTGAACCAACGAGCAGTGCGTGAAAATTCTGGACCGGTGCCCCATTTGGTGGCTTCGTCAGCGACATTCAATTTGGTTGGAATCCACCGCCATTCAAACGGACTTGTGGTTTCCAAAATCTCGCCGATGCGACAGGCAACGAACTGGTTGTATTTTCGTAGGTCGGAATTGATCCAGGCTAAAACGGTGCGAGAGTCGGTCCAAAAATACCTTCGAGTTATCGCCAACGAGTGTGCTTCCACTGCGTTCTTCGACAGGCGACTTCCGATGATCGCGGCTTGTAATTCGAGCCGTGGAATGGACAACGTTTTCAGGGGGGCCACTTTTGATTTCGCCGAAACGAGCGCACATTTTACTTTCCCATTTATTTCCGTTCTTAGATAGGACACGCAAGCGTACGCAGATTCACTTGCGTCAACGAAAACATGAAGTTGAAGGGGGCTTAGTTCGTGTGATGAATGTCCAGGAAAATACGGTCTAGGGATTCGAATATCTCCCAAAAACTGAAACAAATCAACCCACTTTGACCAGCGATCCTTTAGAGGTTCGGAAATGGGCTCGTCCCAGGTAGTCTGGGTTCGCCAAATATCCTGAATCAGAATTTTTCCATGAATAACGAAGTGCGAAAGAAGTCCAAGGGGGTCATAAAGGCTCATAACGACACGTAAGACTTCCCGCTTAGTCGGCCATTCAGGAACATGTCCTAAGTTCGACGAATAGGTGAATGAGTCTTCCTCACGCAGCCACAACATCCCCAATATGCGCTCCGTCGAGCTTGCGGTAACGGTCTGGTCACACAAAGCAAATTTTTTAATAGAAGTTGGATCAGTTTCTTCCACAGCGTTTAAAACTTCATCGGAGTTCGAGGACCACGAGTGTATCTCAAACCCTGCTTGAGAGTGGATGTGCTTTACCTCCAATGACCTTTTCGCAGCTTCTTTTTCGTCGTCGAAACTTTTCAAAAAGTCGTCCATGTAATGGTGGTGTAGGATGCACTCCACAGCTTCCGGAAACCTGTCTGTAAACTCTCGTGCATTAAGGTTTTTCACGTGTTGAACGGAGCATGGTGAACTGGTCGATCCAAAGGTGGCGACTTTCATGAGGAAAATTCGGGGTTGCAGAGAGGGATCGTCACGCCAGAGAATTCGCTGCGCATTTATGTCTTCGTCCCGGATAAGAACACGGTGGAACATTTCTCTGATGTCCGCGCACACCGCGATTCTTCGTTCCCGAAATCCAAACAAAACCTTCGGAAGTGAAACAAGTAAGTCTGGACCCTTCAGGAGCATCGTATTCAGGCTAACACCGTCCACTTTGGCAGCTGCGTCACAGAAAATACGGACTTTTCCGGGTTTTTTGGGATTGAGAGCAACTCCCAGAGGTAGATACCAAGTACGTCGAACATCGGTGTTGTCCAACTCCAGCACAGTCGCTTCTCGCAAATAACCTTTTTCGATGTATTCAGAAATCTGTCGTTTGACACTGGCCCCAAGAATCGCGTCGGTTCTCATACGACGCTCCAGACACAGCATGCGTTTATAGGCCATAGGAAAACTTTCAGGTAACTCGAAAACATCATAACGCCACAGCAATCCAGTTTCGAATCTTTGTCCTACTCTTCTCGTCGTTGCCTCCAGAATCTGTCGAGCTCTTTGGTCCTCATTGGATTCGGGATCACTATGTCGGGAAATTCCCAGACTTTCTACTGCGAAGGATTGCTTGACTAGATCGTGGAGTCCGTCCAATTTTGTCGAGCACTCGCAAATGTGCATACTGTACGTCGGGCTCGTTGTGTTATGCTCTAAGACAGGACCATGAATTGTCCAGCCAAGACGTGTCTTTGTAGCGATTGGAGAATCCTTCGCACTTTCTCGCCTACGGAGTGGGACTGCCAAATGTGCGTTGTCATTTCCGATAAGGATTTTTGGGATCGCGCGTTCGTAGTCGCTAACCGGAAGTCCTGACAGATGAGGGTATCTGGCAACCAATTGCTTGTAGTGTAACGTTTGAGAAGGAAGAGCGAGCTTTTGAACAGTTCGTATATTTGAAAGTGTGTACCGTTTTGATTTTTCATCTCCAGCAATATCTACGTTCACCCATTTAGAATTGGCTTCGTTTCGCGTCACATCTGACGTCCATGTTAAACATAGCATTCCAGTTTCTCCTTCGAGCCCTAGTTGATTCGCGACACTTTCCTCCAACAGTGTTATGGACGAACCGTCGTCCAAAAAGGCGTGGACGTTTACCGAACCTTTTTTGCTATGCAGCGTCACAGGAAGTATGCGATACAAACAAGATTTTTCCGCATGACGGTGGTTATTTACGGTTCCAGCCTCAGACGACGATGGTTTGAATGTGTGAAGTAAAGGGTGGTGTTTGTAGTCACATCCTTGCTCTCCACAAGCTCTCTTCTGCTTACACGGGCGCCTTCCGTGCGGGTAAAGACAAGTACGACATAGAAACAAACTATGTACGAGATCCCAACGCTCTTCAGTTGTTTTCTTATGGAATTCAGTACATTCGGGAATCTTGTGCCCAGATCTAGAACAAACTTTGCACTTTTTAGGATCGCTCGTTGTCGGCTCTTTGCTCTCCGTTTCCGATGCAGAGCTAAAATTGTGTTCAGCGTGCGCATGTAAGAAGCCACGTTCTTTTCCCTTTTCCGATTTGGACCCTTTTGGATCCGGTTTCGCGCTCCGCGGCAAGGTCACTTGTGTAGCTGCTTTGATCAGGATCGACATGAACGTTGCAAAGACTCGTAAATTAGGCTCCAAGAACTGTTGTTTATATATACCCCAGTCCATCTGAATATTGACCGGCAGCTTTTCTACGAGCTCGAAGAGTAATGTCGGATTATTCAAGTGCGCTGTTTGGTGACCAGACTCGATGTGATTAACAAGACTTTGTACCAACATACCAAAAGAAATCAAGGAATCGAGTCTGTCGGGTTTCGGTGGTGGTGTCTCCTTCAGCTTCTTCAGAAGTGTGTAAACCAGGACCTCGGGACGGCCGTACAGAGTTGTCAGGTTTTCCATCGCCATGGGAACAGTAGATGGGGATAGTAAGTAGCTACTCACGGCATCCAAAGCTGGTCCTCTTAGACAACGCTGTAGTCGAGACAAGTTTTCTACATTGGAATATCCGCAAGCTTGAGACGTATTGTAGTACACGCTGCTAAACAGTGGCCAGTCTTCGGGGTCACCTGAAAACAGCGGAAGATCTTTGCCCATCACTTGTCGAGCTGCAATCTGGCTAGGGTTCGGCGCTAAGTAATTATCATCATTCGCTGGGTTGACGTGACTCCTCATATGCGTTGGCATCGGGTTCGGCACGGCAACAGGATTTGACAACGACAGGGAACCGGGCACATAATATGAAGTTGTCGGAAGAGCGACGTTCTCGGTGTTCATTAAACCAGCTGGGGGCGGATACATCGAGTGCCCTGTCGAAGTTGGTAAACATTGGTTGCTAGAAACGTGTGCCACTGGAGGAGGTGCAGGTGCCACCAAGGGTCCTGATGGAATCGAATAAATCGGTGCAGATACAGGAGTTCCCGCGACACTTGTGGACATAAGAGCGCTTCTCAATGAATGGTGTACATGTGTGTTCACTCCACCCACAGTCGCCGCTCCGGTAATCGTACGCAGTGATGAAGGCTGTTGCATGGGCTCAGTCGCGGAGTACGGAATAAACATACCTGTCGATTTTTGTGGATAAATGAGAGCAGGTTCTGTAGCAAGGACGCTAGTTCGCTTCGGTATTGTCGAAATCGGATCCGCTTGAAGCTCTACGTTAGCCTGGATACCACCCGCGCATATCGCATCGTTTGTCGTCACCACGGTAGGAACCGCCTCTTTGGCAAGCGGGATAACAGTTGAATTCGCTACGCTGCCTAGAAGCTTATCCACTTTCCACTGGATTATTTGGCTCGAGTTGCTTCGATTGGATTTCCTGCTTCGCCGTTCTTCCTCGTCCGCTACTTCCTCCTCGAGAACCCGGAACTTCTCGTTGTGGAAATCTTTTTCCAGATTAAGTTTTCGTTGGTCAAGCTCTAGTTGCTTCTCCTGGAGTACCTTCATCTCCTCCAGCTTCTGCAATTTAAGCTTAGCCCGTCTTCCAGTGGAGCTTACCGAAGACATCGAGCCGGTAACTGACTTTGCCGGGGTGATAATAGTGGTCTGCTTCTCGGTTGATACGGAGCATCGAATACAAACGAAATCCTTATCCGCAATGCTATCGTCAACACCCGCGCACTCGTAATGCCACCAAGAGTCACATACGTCGCACGCCACCATCCGGCTAGAGTCCGGGAGCTTGCATCCATCAGCTTGGCAACTATGAACGGCTTCGGACGCTGACATCATGTTGTTTGAACAATCTTTTAGTTTTGTTGAGGACGTTTCGGATGTTCTTTAGCGGCAGCGTTTTATTGGCGTAGCTAAAAGCTAATTAATTATTTTATTAATTTAAAGTTCATGATTGGATATAAGTAAACTTACATTGCTTAACCTCCAAATCTATCTTCCTCAACAAATTGATTTTAGCAACTGATATTTTACTCGTGACGAGTTCTAGAGAAGAATATAATTTTAATTTAGATAACATTTTAAGCTTTATGTACTCACATTTGATATAATCAAAGAAAACTGGTTTTAAAAATATAAGTTTAGTGAAAGTATGTGATTCACAATTCGCGCGTTCTTGCAGACCAATGACGAAGCTCTTTCGATCGTTTCCACCAACTCAGTCTCTCGCCTTAAGTGTCAAACGATCACAGTTTTCCATCGGTGTCGGATCAATGTTTCGATGGGGGCAAGGGAGCGACCAAAGATGCGGGAACACTCACATTTCGTTTCCTTAAGCGGTATTTCCCATTAATGTGCAGCGGTACCTTCACACATTTAATGTGTTGGTCTACTTATTTCGATAATGTGTGAAATTTGACACACTAATGTGTGAAATGATTTGTCAGTGTAGTGAAGTGTTGCATTGAAAGTAGTCACGCAATACCTCGCTAGGCACCCAGCAGTGGTGTCAATTTAATTTACTGTTTATCAGTGCGAAGAGATATACCCCTGTTAAAAAGCTAATAACTTTTTTTCTTAATAAGATACGAAGTTACAGTCTTCGACAAAGTTGTTCAGCGGAAAATTTCCTTAAGGAATTTTATAAATTGGCACAAAACCCATCAGTTGGCTCGGTTCCACAGACGAAACATAAATTATGTTAATTTTTCAGTACAAAATATTCAATTTTCCCATACAAACCTAAAAGTTCAAATTTACTCATGTAAATTATGCAAAAAATCATGGATGAGTTTTGGACCAAGACGAAGCTTTTTAGACCCCAGGGTTTGAGAAATTCCAAAATGACCCCAATTCGACTCAGTCTATTGGACAGTATTAACGCGCCAGCACTAAATTTTACTTTGGAAGTCCGGACTTCCGACACAGGAAAGTGAAGTACTAGATTGTCGGGAGTCTGTTTTTTGTTGCCAGTTCACCAGCGACGTTTCTAAAAATTTTATTAAAATTCACAATATTTGAATTCGGAGGCATGGCGAGGCACGTGGCAAAAATTACAGCGATTTTAGTTTTTTTTTCTATTTTCGAAGTGAACAATCGCCCTAAAGTCTTATATAAATATTCTCGATAATACTAACATCAATCATCCCCACTCGTAATACTATATTGACCTATTGGACTAGCTGATATGCGCTGCTGGTTATTGGCTTCATGTTCCCAATTCGTTTAAGTGGCCAGTCAGTACCAGTTTCCACCTGCTGCACAGCAACTGAAATCTTATATTTACTAAGAAATTTATCATTCTTTATTAAGTTGAAACTCCTTCAAACATTTTCAGGAATTAAAATTCAAGCTATTTACTATGAAAACGTCCAACGAATTAGACTAATTTTCAGATCACTAATGTACTTTTTCGATTCACTTTCTAAGCTATATTCGTTGGTGGTATACTAAAGGTTGAACTGTACTGTATTTTTGTTGCTGTGTAGCACCAAAGCACGTGTCGTTTCACTCAAGAAACCCTTAGAAAGTATCCAAGAAACAAGTAAGACAAATGCAGGTATGAGGTTATTGTTTGAAATCAACAGTCCAAATTTCAACGCTGAATACAGGTTTTCAATTTGAATGCAAAGTTATCAAATTTATGACTTAATTCGCAACAATTATCTTTCGGCTCATAATCGCTTGGACAATTTTGTCACCTACAGCTATTGCTATACAAATAACTAGCTGGTTGCAGGCGCCCCTCCCTGATATTGGTAATGTTATCAAACGTGCGCGCTGCAATCGCGTTTACCGAGAGCAAATAATTAGATACGAGTACCTGCTTATGGGAATAAGAGAGGCTCCGGTTGAGTTTTCTTTTGCAAAAACACAATCTGGAACTGGATGAGGGTTTGTTTTTTTTTTTCGTGGAATAGCTTTCTGTTAACTACATTTTAATTTGTGATTCCCGAGTAAGAGGAGTTTGTTGGGGATGATTGTCCAAATTCAAGACCGTGGAGCTGCAGTTTAAACACTCGAAACACAAACAATTGACACACCCCTCGCAGAAGGAAGCATCCGTGTGTTGTTGTTGTTGTTGTTGTTATTTTAGAGAGCATTCCAGTGGCAAATTTTTCCCATTTTTGTACCGGCAATCCAAACCAACGGCATCCGCGTACACATTCCACACAATTGGATGATTGGGAGCAATCAGCGAAGAAGGTCAATTATATTTCAGCAAAAGCGACGGACGTTCGTTAGCTCTCTAGCTTCCCCGGTTGACTATATGAATGATATGGTGCGATGGGGTATATGGAAGTGGCCTGTTGGCGTTGTAGTATTTTTCTACTTATGTACATTTGTAGGAAGGTACTAGGCCCATCATCCATGACCAAATAACACCACCAACCAAACCGAACTAAACCATCATCAACCAGGGGTAATCATCCGTGAGTTTTGGTATGCGTCTACTAGTATGGTACACCTACTATGTACCTACTCCTAGCTTAGCTACTGCCGCCGCTAGTTTCTATCGGCTATACCCAATGACTTCCGAAAGGGGCCATCGACTGGCCGTCTACCAACTAGTTAGTTAAGCCAGTGCGTATTTCTGCGGATGGATCCACGCGGTTCCACGAAAGATTGACCTTCACCGACAGTCAGGCAGGCAAACAGGCGGGAAACGGAACGATATACATAGTTATGCTCTTGATCTAGCCCCCGAGTGGTATCTAATTGATTTCATCACGAACACTCTTCTGTATGTAATGTACCTTGGTTGCAAACATTGCCATCGACATGAATCACGTGTCGACTCGATGATTCATCATCGATCAACAACGAGCTCGGTATCGCGTATCGTCGTCGTGTCATTAATGGTATGTTCAACTGGTGCTGAACGATTTTTTTTTCGTTTTATTGGGTGAAATGCGTTATGTTTGCTTCCGTTTTCGATTTGGTTCGATAATTGTCTCATATCCATGAGATATGAGTTTACACCTGATCAAGAGTTTGTTTCGTCGTTGGGTTTTATGAGCCAACATAAACAAAATTGAGTTATTTATTGCAAACGATTTAAAAACATGTATTCTACAGGTTAGGTAAAAGTTTGGTTTCATTTGATCAATAACTAAATTGAACAGCATGATTTGGATTTAAGACATATAACCACTTTCTCATTTCTGTATGCAATTTGGTTTCAACGAAGTTTTGCGCAGCACTAGATGATGTCACGCAAAATTTGGAAAAAATTAACTCCCCCTCCCCCCCTCCGTCACATATTGTCACAAATTCCGTAACCCCCCTTTTGTATTACGTCACGTTTTACTAACCCCCCCCCCCCCCCCTGGAGTAAAATTTTCAACTCATAGAAATTTGATTAAAAGCTTTTTTTAAATTCATCAGTTTTATTCAAAGAATTGAAAAAAAGGTTAACAACTTTTAACAAGCCTTCAATCATTGCTTAAAACACATTTCAATCATGAGTCCAAGGATTATGTTGATGACTTTCCATATCAATGACCAAATCTCTATCCAACCATCCAAATCTAGTTCCTCTTCTTCAATCCATTCGCAATCCAAATCTTCTCCACAGGTTAGAATAGCCAAGCAATCCTGTTCACGTTTTGCCACAATTTAAGTGGGAAGGACTCTCCTGAGTGTTGCAGTGAAAGTGTTCTTGTGAACTTTATTATGCTAATAAAATTTACCAAAAGTGATTACGTGAGTATTATTATTCATTAAATGAATGGTGCAAGTATAGTTTTATTGAATTGAGAATAACATTATTTGTTATTGTTTTGCTGCGTTTTTTGTAATGATAAGTGATGTCACGCTCAAGCTGACCCCCCCCTCCCCCCCATGTCACAAATTGTCACAAAAATCAAAACCCCCCCTCCCCCTAACGCGTGACATCATTTATGGACGGCCCCTTACCGTGATGCCAAAAGGATGCAAATCAACAGTTCGTCAGGTTGGTTCTGGCGATGTTTTGCATTTTGGAAGTAAATGCATAGATTCTAAGCTGCAGCACCGATGAGATTAGGAGATTACTCCACTCCAGTGTTAGAGAGCCATCTCAACAGTTCTGTAGAGCGCATATCACCAGCAGACAACGCTTCAGGAATTCAAACGTAAGTCCTTTTTTTAAGATGCTTGAGAAATTACCGTTGGAAGAATTTGCTCAAATAACATGCCAAAAATTGAGTCATACCTCAGAGGAATCATAATAAAGCATAGTTCACCTTAAATCTTAAATATTAGCGCTCCTAGTGGTCGGATCTGGAATGTTTTGACATTTATTCTGAAATCTTTCCTGTATCAGTGCTGTAAATTTCATAAATACGATACGTTTCGAGAGCCGCAAAACGAAAATTAATTTTGGACACCCACGTCAAAAACCCGATCGAAATCGTTTTCAAACGTTTCCGTGAGATGCACACTATCGATCGGCAGGTTCATACCAAGTATCATAGTGGAACTAAGGATCGAAAACTGCATTTGAAGGTGTTGAGAACGATCAAGGCAAACCCAGGGCAGTCGGACTATGGACATCGCCAAGAAATTCAATGCAGACCGGTGCACCGACAGAAGGATTCGTCTGCGCGAAGGAATACGAACTTATCGGGCCAGTAAGCAACCAAACCGGACATTGAAGCAGAATGTAGTAGCTAAAGGACGTGCCCGGAAGCTATACAACAAGGTTCTAACGAAGTACGACAGATATATCTTCATGGATGACGAAACGTACGTGAGATGCATTTTGGGCAGTTTCCAGGCCAAAAATTTTACGAAGCCAATGGTCGGGGTGATGTCTCCGGCAAGTTCAAGTTCGTTTTTGCCGAGAAGTTTGCATGAAAGGTATTTGCAGTTGCGGAAGAAAAACCCCTGTTCAAAATTTTATCAAAACCAGATCGGATTTATTTTTGTTATTTTTCCCTTAAAGCGCAATAAAAACATACATTTTGAGTACAAAATATTTTTATTTCGTTTACATAGCTCCAGAGACCGACAAAAAACACAAATACAGCACATATCATATCGTGCAACACAAATCCTGGAGTGCTGACACATAAATTTCTGTGTGCGACACTTTGGTTCGGCACAGTACTTCAATTGTGTTGTGTTGCATCAAATCAACACAACACAGTTTCCAGTTGTGTCGTGTCAGTTGTGCTCAGTACGCAACACAGTGTTGTTACGAACAAGGCTATTTTTTCTCTGTTGTGGTATATACCGTGGTTGAATTAAAAGGAATCTTTCGATTGCTTTGATTCTGCTATTTTTTCAACCGTCGCGCTTGACTGGACAACATTTCTCCGTTTTTTCAATGTCGAAGCTCTTCACTCACATTGTGTTAAGGAAGAACCTTGAAGGCAAAAGAAAAAAATTATTTCCAGTTCGGCTGCTGGCATGTAGGCAACGAATTCAACAAAAAGCTTGCTGGCAGGAGCAACAATGATAATCACATTTCGGGACCGGCACACGAAAACACTGTGTCGTTAACTGTGTGGGATTTTGTGTCGCACACAGTACTGTGCTGTGTTGCGGCCGACACGCAACAAAAATAGATCAACACAAAACAGCACAGCTTCGTTTTGGATGTGTCGTGTCATCAAATTGAGTTGCACTTACTGTGTTCGTGCTGTTTTCGGTCCCTGCATAGCTCCGAGATAGACTCGTCCAGATTTAAGATTGTCTAAGCACGATTTAAAATGAACAGTATAAACACCATTTATGAGCAAATTCATTTTTTTCTCACTTTTATGTTCTTTATAGTCTTTTTTCCAGTGCATCAATAAAAAAAAAAAGATTCCAGTCAATTGTAGACCAGTGATCGAATTGTTAGCTTCATTCACAAGTTAGCTTCAGCACAACGAATATGGTCGTACGCTGGACCTGTGCTTTGTCAACGATGGATTTCGTTTACCGGCCATCGAATTCGCTCCTGCATCGCTTGTTAAAGTAGTCTCACATCACCCTGTTCTATTGGCATCTCTTAAAGTAACTAGGCTGAACGCTACAATAGAAAAACCAGCGACCTTCTACCTCGACTTAAGAATGCTAACTTCGACGACATCTCTCACTCTCTGGCCACTATCCACTGGGTTACCATAAATACCTGCGTCACGTACTACGTAATCTCAAGACTTGCCCAAAATCGTTTTGGAAACACGTAAATATTAGGTCAGCGGAAAGAATCTGGTATACCTTCAAACATGTTTCTGGATGGCATTACGGCGAACTCTGATCGTGGAATCTGCGATCTCTCGGACGTAAACAGCTGTATTTTTTTTTTCCTTGTAGGGGAGAGCCCACTGCGACCAGTAGTTGATCTATTGTGGTATTTACCCCGCGTTACTATATGCTTCCAGGTTCACCTGCACTATTATATTGGTTGGAGTGACAGTTGATTGCTGAATAAGCATTTTATCCCAATCGGATATGATATCAAAGATGTATGATATAACCTTTTAAGGGCTCTTATGCAGCCATATGTCTTGTGCGCTTATTAACTTTGCCCCAAGTACACGCTCTCTCCTATTTAGGAGGGCGCAGCAGTTGCATAGAAGATACTCTGCAGTTTCTATTTCGAACCCGCAGAACCAACAGTCATCGTTTTGAATTATGTTTATCCTTTTGAGATGCTGTTTTGTTGGACAATGTCCGGTCAAGAGACCTGTGTAAGTATTTAACTCGTGCTTACTCAAGTTTAACATGTGTTTGGAGAGTCGTGCGCTTGGTTCAATGAATCTTGTTGCCTGAGTTGCTCCCTCCGCTGTTTTCCAGTTGGAAACAATAGTTGTGCTTTCCCAGTTCTTGAGCTCCATAGTAAAGGCACTTCTCGATACTCCGCAGAAAGGTTCAGGTCCAATCAACAGTCCCTGAGATCCTTCCCTAGCTAGTTGGTCTGCTTCTTCGTTCCCTAGGATACCGCAGTGGCCTGGTGGTACCCAGAATAAAGATACTCTCTGTTCCTAATGGCGAGGTTTCTTAACTATACACTCCCATACTAGTTTGGAGTAACATGTGAACGTACTTAGTGCTCGAAGAGCAGCCTGGCTGTTAGAAAACATGCAGATACTTGTGTACCAGTATCCCCATTTCAAACAGGTTAAAGTGCGTTCTAGAATTGCTTGAATTTAAGCTTGAAATACTGTTGGCCAGTTTCCTATAGGAATTGAGATCCTGAGTCTTGTCCGAAAAACCCTACTCCAGTTCTATTATCCATTTTTGACCCCTCAGTGAAGAATAGGATCGATCTGGGAGGAGCCGCAGGTCTACCTGACTCCCACACGTTTCTATCATTGATAGTTACATTGTATGGTATGTCTAGGTTAAAAATGGGCTCCATCCAGTCATAATTTTTCACAATAAGTAAGTTTAATTTAAATTTCTTTAGTATTTTGAGGTGTCCTGTAAGATCTCCTTAATAGAGAGTTTTGTGTTTGGAGAGTCTCAAGGCACTACGTTCCGCCTCTAACTCAATGAATTGGTTTAGAGGCAGAATATTTAGTAGTGCATTTAGAGCCTCATTCGGTGTGCTTCGCTTTGCACCAGTTATATCCAGCGTTGCTAGTCTTTGGAGCTTCGCTTGTTTTTTTCTGGACTGTAATTTGCATAGTTTTGGTCCACCATACTAAGGTGGCATAAGAGATTTTGGGTCTTATAATAGCTGTAAATATCCAGTAGATAATTTTCTGTTGTATTCATTGTGTCAGTGTTCACCAGTGGTTGTATTTGGATGAGAATGAATTGATCAACCTTCTCTCGCTCAACGCTTTACTCGGAAGCAAAGGTTGCTTTGAGGCAGCGAAAACGACAAAACCGATGATGCATACGCTCTCAACATGGCCCGCCTTCACGAAGCAATATACATTCGAGGCAGCGAATCCAAAAAACCGAACGAATGACTCTCACTCATCTCCTGTTACATTCTTGAGGGAACCGAATTCAAAAGGCACAGCAAACCCGAATCTCCTCGTTTGTGCCTGGATCGAATACCCGAGGTTTTTCTGCTATTGCTATTATTGCACAGCAACCGCACGCAGGCAGCTAGTTTTTTCGTTTGTTTTTCCTCCCCTCTCCTTGCTCCATACGTTGCGGGCCCATGCAATGCAATAAGTTCGGTTGTTGTCGTTGTTGCCTCAACCTTTGCGGCGAGGTTGAAGATGTTCTCCTCAACGACAGCTATCGGCTTGAGTCCATCAAATTCAATAACGTAAATGAGTATGTGTGCCTCGTCTTTTTCATGCATCATGTAGCAACCGAACGTTGAGATAGTTCGTTCGGGGCAGCAAACGAATAGTGTCTCTCAGAGCAGATCCTCCTCATGGGGGGAGGTTTGAATGAATGTATATGTATCGTCTCCTGTATTGCTATACGAGGACTCAAAGCGTGTATTTTGAGAGCCTCTGATGAGAAAATCGGTGAGGATTTCAATCACTGGTGTTCACGAACGGCTCGGAATGCATGCCCAACTTGCAATGCATGCTTGACAAACCATTGCATTTTCACTGATTTTTTCTCTAAAAATTAATGTCCCCGTCTCGCCAACACTTTGGTCATCCCGAACAGTGTAGCCTGTACATGACACTCATTAGACCGATTGTTCTCTACTGGCACGAACTATGGATATTGCTCGAGGAGGACCTGCGTAAACTCGGAGTATTCAAGCGACGAGTGTTAAGAACCATCTTTGGCGGCGTGCAGCAAAACGGAGTGTGGAGGCGAACGATGAACCACGAGCTCGCGCGACTCTACGGCAAACCCAGTATTCAGAAGGTGGTGGAGGCTGGCCGGATACGCTGGACAGGACATGTTGCGAAAATGCCGGACGACTCTCCTGCAAAACCGGTGATCGCTTCGAATCCGGTAGGAACTAGACAACGAGCAAGGTGATTAGACCAAGTGGAGCGTGTTCTGGCGAATGTGGGATGTCCGAGAAATTGGAGAACGGTTGCCATGGACCGAGTGAATTTTAGGAATTATGTTCATCAAGTTATGTCGTGAGAAGGAAAACTATGTACAGGGTGCGGCAACGTGAAAGTGATACACTTTGTTCAATGTATAAAACTCAAACCATTTATTGTTATTTCTATTCGGATTCAATTTAAATATCATCTATAAATAGTAAAATTACAAACTTTATGACGACATAGACGGCAGATATTGAAGTCTAGTGGGTTCAAATCAGATGACGATACAGACCATTCAGGTGAACTGAAAAAACACGGAAAATTCCATTTTCACCATTTCTGAACGATCGATGCTTTATGCGCTGGTGCTTAAAATGTGTTACAAATGATACTCCTTGTTTATTTTCCCGCCACTATTAATTAATAGCTTAGTACATCACAGGATTTTGATATCGCTCGACTGCTTTTTAACGGCTGGTAAAAAAGGTATTATATGATATCACAAAGAGCATCATGGAGCATATCATGAACACGGGCGTTTTGCGAGCTCGATGTTGTTTTCAGAGTCTACAACTTTTTGTTTCGTTTCGAAACCTCATTGGTACCTGATCTGCTATCGTATGAAATTTTACACCAAATTATGGAATCAGTTTGCTGTTGACAGCCAATGTTGGTCTCCACATGCTTTCAAATGAAAGTTATTGAAACCTTGATGATGCCTAGTTTTGCTATTGCCTTAAAACAGCAGCGAAAGAGTACTCAGGTTGCTGTTGATACCTTGTTATGACCTCATTTCGGTATCGATTTAGGTATCAAAGTCGACTCAGAAAGTACTAACTTGTTTTGTAAATTTACGAAAAAGTCAGCATTCAAAAAATTGTAGCAGATGTAGCTATTTTCGAATCATGTGGGTGTTCTGTTATTTTTCCTAAATAATTTGTTAAATTTAGTCAAAACATGAAGAAACAATTGAAGGAAAGGTTTTTTTTTTCTTAAAACATAATTTTTGTTAATTTTCTGATTTTTAAAGCTGATTTATTCGTTTGATCCTTTAAACCTACTCCACTCTAAAGTGTCAATATGACACTATCGGAAGTTTAGAGGCTTGTTACTTTATTCAGGCGCATCCAGATGAAGAAACACATTCTTTTGAGATTACCAAGTAATTAATGGAATTCATAGACATTTCCCTGGAAGGCCAGAGAAAAGAATCCCAAATGGGATCTATATCTCTATTCTATTTCAACCAATTTGTACGAAATTTTCAATATTTTGACACAAATTGACACTTAAAGAACTCTAACGGGTAAAATATCTAGGCCGGATGTGTGTTAAGTCATAGATCTCCAATAAGTGATTTACTTTTTTAAGATCATTTTAAACTTATTTTCAGAGCATTTTTGGAAAGTTTCTCAAAAATTTATTGTTAAAAATATCAAATCAGTCAGATTGGGTTCTAGAAGTACGGTGTTTTTGAACATTTTTTTGTTTAGTACATATCTTAAAAGAATGTTCTATCAACTTTAAAATTTAATCATGAAAAAATGAGAAATTTCTCAAAAAGAATAAGATTTCACTTCAACTATCAAAGGCTTTGTGCTCCGTTCTATTTTTTTTTGTAAAAATGTCAATATTCTTCCCTAAAATTATTTAAATTGAACATCACTGTTCTAACAAGAAATTGATGTTACGAAAAATCTTGTCTACCTTTAAAAAATGCCAACTCATTAAATTAATGATAAATCATTTCGGAGCAAACTTTTTTCTGCTCTAACACTTGATATCATGCCGGACACTAGAAGGTAGATACCATGTAAGCCAAACGAATCAAATCAACCAGAAGCGGCAGCAAATAGGTAGATACACACTGCTGCCATGATTTATTATTATAATTTTTATCACTCGCTAAGCGCACTCAAAGGCCGAATGAACGGAACGCTTACTAACTCTGATATCATGCAAGAGCTGCTTCCTAGTACCTACTGCAGGGAAGTCTCACAGATAACGTGGAAATTGAGAAGCTGATATCTCCTGATATTAGGTATAGTCGAAATATCTGATGACAATAGGAGTGAGTTATAGAATCGAACGAGAGATTACTTACGGTTAAATTGACATAATTCATCTGTTGTGCAATTCGATTGATAAACTTTTTGACCGACAATCGCCGGAAGATTTTGCGCTCCGCATTCTGCGTTTGCTGCTGTTGATTGTTGTGCAGATTGTTCTTGGCCTCGACCTCCGATACTGCCGTATTAGCTGTGGAACCGCCTCCTGGTTGCAGCTTTCCTCGTTCAGGGCCATTTCCGTATCCTCCCCCGTCACCATCACCAACCCCAAGCCCACCCCCACTCCCATTCCCACCACCACTGTTTATGGAATTTTGCTCCGAGGTCACTCCACCGCCATTTGTCATTGCGCTATTAGTTCCGGACTTCCGGATTTCGTTGTGATCACCTCCTTTACCGGAACCAACCGAATGGAATGGATTCCTTGACAGGGAGAAGGCCCGCTTCAGCTTACTGGCACCCCCGCTAGTGGTCTGGGATGTTTTCCCGTGGCCATAATTGACGGCAGTGGCAGCGCCCATCGTGGAACTTTTGCCACCACTATTCGCGGATCCGAAGGAATTGTTTTTCGACGTTTCCATTTCGCGTTCAATTTTCTATTGGTATCACAATTTTTTGGCGTTTTGCATAATTTAAACCACCTAACGACAGTGACCCTGCAACAGCACCCCAATCGGCTGCGAACCTAAACCCCACACAATTCCGGATTAACTGAGGGAGGATGAATCAAATACGCTCCCAAACATACACAACACTAGTATTACTACTAGGAATTATTTTGCACGCACGATTACACGATTCGCTTCACTGATCGGTCGCGGCGGACTTTCTGGTCAGATCTCGTAGACAAGCTAGACTAGAACCGAATAGCTATTCTGCGAGCGTCGCGCGTACCACCGAAAAATTTGCACAATTATAGCGACGATCATCAGCAGCCAGTAAACTTTCGAAAGCAGTAAAATTATAACACAGCCATTCTCCTCTCCCTCATGACTGTACCAACTACTAAACCAAAACCATGATTTTTACTACTAGTACACGACGACGGCGACGTTCGATTGACTAAACGCGACGAATGCAAAAGTGGCTTTTCCTCCATCCTCTTGAAAAATCAAGGTTTACACGCTTCCGCCGTTTTAATTGGCACGTGGTTTAAAATTACTCGGTTCGTTTCTGTTGAGCTCAGAGGACTCCTTAAGCTTCGTCGTCGAAATAATAAAGATTTTAATTTTTTTTTTTCATTTTAAATCTGTAAAAGCCATCATTTCTCAAGAATTCAAGTTAAAACACCATTTTAATTAAAACCATAACCCACAAAAAAAAAAATTTAACGAACAAAATTTTCTAATCACTTTTAAGCGTGTAACAGTATCGGTGTGTGCGAGAGCACAGTTTTCATTTAGTTCGATGGTGTGCGCGTTGTTTTGGTGTGCATCTCACTCACACATGCGAACCGATCGCGTGATGACAGCGCCAGTGACGTCAGCTTTGCTGGCGCAGGGCTGTGTTTGCGAGTGAAACTGTTCGAATTTTTTGCTGAAGTGAGTTTTAGCTATTCGTTGTCTCCGATAGGGACTTAAATTTTGAATTGGACGATGTCTTCATTGAAATCCCTAAGAGCACCTGCAACGGTTCAGGTCTAAATATTGGTTTTAGGTATACCAGTTCAAGCAAAATTTGAAATTTCGGAATCGGCTAAAACACGCGCCCCCCACCGGTGTGATAGCAAATTTAAAACGGGTACACTTTTATTGCAGACGCTCAATAATTGAGAAGAAAAAACTCATTTTAATTGAAAAATTGCTAAGTTTTGAGTTTTATACCGTCATTATTCTACCAGGATTTCATTAGCTTAAAGTCTTTTTAATGAAGTTTGTTCGAAACAAGTAGAAATGGATTGACGATTAAATACCTTTCTTTTTCCAATAGACTTCGACCGATTTCTTCCAGGCCGTAACGAAACCCCCTTGTAGGAAATGAGTAAAGATAAGAATAAATGTATAATTGGCATCACTATAAATAGGCGAAGCGAAGAGTACTTATTACTCGTTCAGGTAATAGAGCAAGGTATTTTGTATAGAGAGAGAATAAAGTGTGTAGAGTTTGAATAAAAGAGAGAGTACGCCGAGAGTTGAGTAGAAAATTAGGATCAGTTAACAAACTAATTTCGCGAAGGAAGGATCGGTTGAGAGTACGGCGCGTAGATATGGAGGTGAAATTGAAGACAGACGCGTGGAATTTCGGTCGGTTTCGACACCCCTGTCGAGCTGGATCGGTTTTGACTATTTTGACTTGTTTCAACTTGCTTCATTGACAACGACCTGACTAGTTTCGACCAAAACATTGACTCATTGAACAACTACCAGTTGGCAGAAACCAGTTGAAACCGATTTTTATCTATGATTGAACGAAGCTTTAAAAACCTAAATGACTATACGCAGCGAGAAAAAAAGCTTAATTGAAACAAAAAAAAACATTTTTCTTTTAAAAATTGACTAATTTAGGGGTGCTGATTCCAAATATTAATTTAGTTTACCAGTTCTTGTTTATAGGTAAAAATTCATTTAACATATTTGTGCTTTTGTTTGGGCAAACTAAACAGGTTGGCAAACATGCTCCTTTTAAGAATTCTTAAGTAAAATTTTCATGATTATTAGTAGTAGACGGCTTTTTTAGCCAGAAATTGAAAGGATTTTTTTCTAAGAATCATGTCAGTTTAGTCAATGTTATCGAACAATATATAATATTTCACGGTTTTTATGTTAAAACCGTGAAATATGATATATTGTTCGTGTAGATTATAAATATTGTTAACAACTTTTGACAAAAATCGGTCATCACACTGATATTCAAATTTTTAAAAAATTTTTAGAGTTTATTGTTGTATTCCGTTAACTTCATTAGGATGCTTCTGTTATTTTCCTTTTCTTATTCATATAACGTTTGAACTCGAGAAACGCTGACTGGGCTCACTAATTCGTTGAGACCAAAAGCTATTTATTAAAATATAAAGTAAAGAATAGTGTGACATAAATTTTTTATACTTGATACGGTTTTTTGTTAACATGTTTTCTCCATTTGTGTTACGTATTGACAGGTTTTGGCGGGAAAAAACATTCAAATAATTTCTCAAAAAGAAACAATTATTACACCAAATGCTACCCAAACATGTTTATTTATTTATTTACATAGTATTCCGTCTTACGACATAACTTGACGAGCATAATTCCTAAAATTCACTCGGTCCATGGCAACCGTTCTCCAATTTCTCGGGCACCCCACGTTCGCCAGATCACGCTCCACTTGGTCTAACCATCTCGCTCGTTGCGCCCCCGCTCGTCTTGTTCCTACCGGATTCGTAGCGAACACCTGTTTTGCAGGACAGTCGTCCGGCATCCTCGCAACATGTCCCGCCCAGCGTATCCGGCCAGCTTTCACCACCTTCTGGATACTGGGTTCGCCGTAGAGTCGCGCGAGCTCGTGGTTCATCCTTCGCCTCTACACTCCGTTCTCCTGTACGCCGCCAAAGATGGTTCTTAACACTCGTCGCTCGAATACCCCGAGTGTACGCAGGTCTTCCTCGAGCAATATCCAAGTCTCGTGCCCGTAGAGAACAACCGGTCTAATGAGCGTCATATACAGGTTACACTTCGTGCGAGGGCTAAGTCTTCTCGACCGCAGTTGCTTGTGGAGTCCATAGTAGGCACGACTTCCGCTGATAATTCGCCTCTGGATCTCACGGCTGGTGTCATTGTCTGCGGTCACCAGTGAGCCGAGATAGACAAAGTCTTCGACTATTTCCAGCTCGTCGCCGTCGATCGTGACCTTGTTGTTACTGGACAAGCGGGCTCGGTCGGTCTCGGATCCGCAGGCCAGCATGTACTTCGTCTTGGACGTATTAATTATCAACCCAATCCTTCTTGCTTCGCGTTTCAATTTGCGGTAGATGTCTTCCACCGCCGCAGATGATCTGCCGACTATATCAATGTCATCGGCAAAGCAGATAAGTTGACTGGATCTGTTGAAAATCGTGCCCCGCATTTCGCCCACCGCTCGTCGAATAACACCTTCTAGCGCCACGTTGAACATCATGCAGGATAGACCATCACCTTGTCGAAGCCCCCTGCGCGATTCGAATGAACTCGACAATTCACCCGAAATCCGCACACAGCACTGCGTTCCATCCATCGTCGCCTTGATCAGTCTGATCAGCTTCCCGGAAAAGCCGTTCTCGTCCATGATTTTCCATAGCTCGTTACGGTCGATCGTATCGTATGCGGCTTTGAAGTCGATGAATAGATGGTGCGTAGGGACCTGGTGTTCACGGCATTTTTGGAGGATGATGACTTCCCACGAATCTGTTTGCTTGTGGCGTTAGGCGGCGGAGTAGGATTCGCGACAACACTTGTAGGCGGCATTGAGGACAGTGATCGCTCGGTAGTTCTCACAGTCCAATTTGTCGCCCTTCTTGTAGATGGGGCATATTACCCCTTCCTTCCACTCCTCCGGTAGCTGTTCTATGTCCCAGATCCGGACTATCAACCGGTGTAGGCAATCGGCCAACCTGTCCGGGCCCATTTTGATGAGTTCAGCTGCGATGCCATCCTTCCCAGCCGACTTGTTTCTATTCAGCTGGCGTGTGAAAGAATGTCCCGAAATTATAAAACAAGACGAGAATACTCGAATAATATTTTTTCACTAATCAATTAAGTTATTCACCCTTATTCTTGTTTACGGCGTATCTGTCGTTCGTTCGAACGGATACTTTCGAACGAATTCGAAAAAGCTATTCTTGTTTTCGTTCGAATGTGATACGTTCGAGATTGGTGTTACCAGATGAAATTCGAAATTTATAGGCAGCCCTGCGTATAAAAATGACATTTCTCGCTACACAGCAAAAAATTTCTAAAAGTACACAGAATCTAAAACACGAGTGATCTATTTTTTCTTGAGTGTAATTACAAAAAGATGTAATTTTAAACTTCTTTCGATGTAATATTAGTCTATTTTCCAAAATAGAATAGAAATAAACTTTTTTGATTTAATTTTACACTGCATCATGCAAAAATCAACCGGTCAATGAAATTTGTATCACAAACAGTGTAAAATTATGTCTGTTTGATTTAAAATTGAATGCAAATATTTAAACTGTGCCTTTTTATATTTCAAGTTATACTGTATTTGTTTATGCCGAGTGTTGCACTAGTGTTGCACTGGTGCACCACTAGGTGCTGTCAAACTGTTTGTTTATTCGGACGGTGTTGCACTGGTTTTGACCTGGTGTTGCACTGCCATCGGGCGGTGTTGCCCCGAAAATTTCGTCAGTGTTGCGAAAGAGCGTGTGAGTGAGCGAGGTAGCAATACACTGGCGACGATTTGTGTTTGTTTTTATCGGGTACGGTGGAACACTCCACGAGTGGAGAAAACAAATACAGTATTAGTTTGCGCGTCGGGCACAAAGTAAACAAGTCGGAAAATTATTCGGAAACGAATCATTCAAAGGCGTAGCTACAGGAGCACTTTAAAAGTCTTTAAAGTAGTAAGTTTATGAGACGTGAAATGAAGAATATGGTTGCAACTGATTATGTTTTTCTCTCCATTACAGCAAGGTCAGACTTTTCGCAGCGGCTGATATCCGGCCAGTGCTTATCCGGAGAAACTTTTGTCAGAACAATTCAAGTGTGCAGGATGCTGACCGAATAATTATGATTTCCGGAACCATTCGAGGATGCTGATCATGCTGATTCGAAAAACATTCCCGTGCTGGGAATCATCAGATGCAACAACAATTCCAGCCAGACGCTTTCCTAATGGTTTTTTATGTTCAGTTTTGAAAATAAATGTAAATTAAAAATGATATAAGCTGCGTATTTATTCAAGACAAAAGCAAAAACCTTAATATTTAGAAAAAATATCAATATTAACGATAATTAATTTTAAAATTTACATCCTTGTGTATTTTTACACGACGGCTTTTGTGATCCAATCTCGTGCATTGATTTCGATCTAAATTTACACGCCTCAAAAATTACATCCTCGAAAAAAATACACCGTGATAGAATTTTACATCAAAATCGATGTTCCGTTTTCGTGCATCGTTTTCGATCTAAATTTACACGAATTTTTCTTGCTGTGTAGCCAATTCCATGTAAACAACTGTGTTAGGTGATGTTGTGAAAATTTGCTCGTCGGATTGCAGTTTCGGAAGAGAACCTAGGAAACGACCCGGAAACCAGAACGAATGGATCTTGCCTGCCTACCATCAACACCACCAGCAGCAGTGAAAACACGGATGTTAAGATGATGGCAAACGAGCCGGAGCCGATACCCGCCGGTGTTGATGATGCTTTCTCGCTTTCTCGTTTGCTGACCTTCCTCCTAAGATGGATTTATGTTTCGGAACTCGGTTCAAAATCTGATATACAAATTGTTTCTTCTTGATGATTTTTCTAATAAAAATGATTAATGTACATATCCCAATTTGAATTTTTTTTATTATTTTTAAGAAACGATTTTTTTTCATTTTTTCAACTCCGCAAAAGTTTTTATAATTTTAACATCCTTGACATTCCCAACCGGTCTTATTTAATGGCAAAAATTCCCACCAACTTGGCTCAATTCGTTTAAAATCGGATTTTTTTTAATGTTATTTTTCCTCCTCCAATTTGCTTTAATTTTGCGCAAAATATGTTTGCATCATATCAGAGCTCTTCAATCAAACGCTCCCAGTTCGCAGCATTAGACTTGCGTTTGTCGAGCGGTAGCAGAAAAACGTTCGATCGAAAACGAGAATGCATCCATTCGTTCGAACGAACTATGTTCGAAAGATCGAACTGTTTTTATACGTTCGAACGAAAACAAGAATACGAATCGGGGAAACTTTCGAACGAATGCCATTCGATCGAAAACCAGAATAAGGGTGATTTTCTTAATGATGCTCGAAAACGGCAATCGAAAAATGGGATATCTCATATTTGGTCCTCAATGTGTTAAGGGAGTTGAGGTTTATCTACCAAATTAACGTAAAAAGTGAGATAAATATCACTTTGACTTATTTTCATTTATATGAAAATAATCTTTTAAAAAAAATATTTAAATTGTAATATTTTTAAATTAAAAAAAAAGGTGCGTTTTCTTCATTTCATTCGAGGTCATTGATTCAAGAAATAAAACTGAAATTGAAATGAGTAGTGAATTTTTTTAATAAGGTACTTCTAAATTATCTGTGCTCAAAATTACAAAAATGTTTTTTTTTGTCCAGAGATGAACCAGCTGAAAGCTGGAAATCTCTTTAATAAAGATATTCAAAAAAAATGTTTTAAAAATAAAAAAAAATCATGATAATTATTACATGCTGGTAAGTTAGGCACAATTTTCCCGTATGTTTGGATAACGTGACGCTATTAAGCCTACCCATTTTGTGTACCTGGTTCGTTAGGTGAACAATGAGTTTTTGGACGTCTCCATTTGTCTCTAATTTATACATGCAAGTTCATTTTCACAAATTTACCAAATAAGAAAATGAAAATTGAACAATACCTATGAAAAGTTTTTTAATTTATGAATCTTTGTCCATTTTCACAAATTTACCACTTGTACGAAAATAAAACAACAAAAATTTAATAATACATTTTTTTCGATCGCTGATTTTTTTTTTTGGGAAGTTTTTTGTTCTTTAGTTTAATGTTTAAGTCTTTCCAGACATTCGAAAAATATTTTTATTGGTTTACGATATGCGCATCCAATTGAAAAAAAATGTAATAAACAGATATTCATTTGTTTAATTTTCTCATTCAGTCTCATAGAAAAAAAAAAAAAAAAAAAGAACAAGGCTTAAAATTATCGATAAGAACTCAAAATTTCATTTAGCATGCTCATCATTGTTATTTGAAAAATTAAGCTGTTCAAAGCCCGTTCTGTAAAAGGACAATTAAACTTTTTTTAAAACTTCAAGCACGTGTTTGCACTTTTAAATGTAAAACGGCGCTTTGAAATTCATGGGTCGTATGTGTTTTGGTTTTATTTCGGAGGAGTCGAGCTCGAGGACAACGACCCGAAATTCTGAAGTATCCATCGCATATCACAACAATTATTTTTTCCACACGACTCCAGCAATTTCTTCAAACGTGCAAACGTGCCACCGGGCGAACATGCATTCTGGCTTGATAAGTTGCCCGATCATCATCACCTCACCCTTATATGCACCGACTGATGATCTTCGTTATCTTAACGCGGGATATAAGATGTGGACGAACATGCATCAAACCCGGAGAGGTTTTTTTTTATCTTCCACGCCGCTTCTGTTTGCACTCACCTGGCCGAGGAGATAAGAGATCTCGTCAGCCATCATCAAAAATCTGTTCAATCTGGCTGGGAACGTCGTGGTCGCGGTCGTGGTGACTCAGTTGATCAAAAGTGTTTCGTGATGAATGTCGGTCCAGAAGAATAAGCTTTCAACATGACTGCCAATCGAGGAACAGCGGCCCCGGATGGCGGATTTGGATGGGTTGTCGTAGCAGGATGTGCGATCATAAATGTAGGATGAGATCACGGAAGCTTGCAATTCAGCTAACTTTTCTTTTGAAATTTCACAGGTATTCAATCAATCTTTGATTTCGGTTTTCGGTCTGATGTTCGCTGATTATTTAAATACTCTCGGAGAGAATGCGTTCGGTGCAGCATTGGTGATGAATATTTGCAACGTTTCTTTGAATTTTTCAGGTACTCTTAGATGCACACTCATCAAAACGTCTGGAGTGAGATAAACCTTTTGTGTATTTTGAAGGTTTGTTTACGGGACCTATTATCAAAAAGTTCAATGCCCGGAAGGCGTCTATATTGGGAAGCTTACTGACCGGTGGCGCACTGGCGGCATGTTCTTATGCCACCAGCATGTGGCAGATCATTTTATCGTACGGTGTAGTGTTTGGATTCGGACTCGGGTTGATACAGTCATCCACATTCGTAGCCATTAACTCGTATTTTCGATACAGCAAGGGAAAAGCAGTTGGATTGGCACTTGCCGGTACGGGTGCGGGTCAAATTCTTATGCCACTATTGGTACAGTTTCTGCTAGATAATTACGATTTTCGAGGAGCGACTTTAATCATTGGAGGATTGGCTTTCAACGGTGTAAGTACAGGAATAGTTTGTCCCTTTGAAATTAAAGTTTCATTTTTACAAAATTTTCCAGGTAGTTGGAGCATCACTTCTGCAACCGGTTGAGTGGCACGTAAAACAGGCCAGCGAAAATGTTGCTGAAAATCAACCTCTTTTGGCAAGCCCTCGCAATTCACCAAACGACTGCAAAAAGCAGGATAGTGGATGGTCAAAACTGGCCGCCTTAATGGACGTCGCAATTCTGAAGAACGTTTCATTCCTGAATCTTATCATTGGTTTAGGATTGGCCTATACAGCCTCTATCAATTTCTCACTATTTTTTCCATATTTTTTGCAGGTAGTCAACATATTTCTAATGTTTTATGAAAGCATTTACTAATTCAAAATTTTCAGAAAACAGCTCAGCTCAATATGGTGCATGCGGCCTATTGCATGACGATCCTTTCCACAACTGATCTTTTGACACGTGTAACGGTTCCAGCATTTGTTGATAAGATGAAGTTTACCCACCGGAATACGTTCCTCATGGCTGGCTTATGCCTCGTTATAGCCCGATCGGTGATGGCTGAAATGCGAAATCTCATAGCACTGATGATTACGTCGGCCTTCTATGGGATATTCCGATCGATAACGATCGTCAATCAGAATCTAACCATAGCGGAGTATTGTGGAGAAAATGGATTGGAATCGATGCTGCCTAATGCGCTAGGTTTCAATATGATCACCAAGGGTGTTCTGGTTCTTAGCCTGGGTCAACTTTTAGGGTGGTTTGCCGATTTCACCGGAAGTTATTCACTTAATTTACATGCGCAGAATCTTCTACTCGTGTCGACGTGCATTCTCTGGCTTTGTGAGATGTTCTTCAAACATAAAGATACCGACAAATTTGCTGACAATAAACCTGTGGCTCATGCATACACTCGAGTTTAGTAAATCTTGCTTAATTATTTCTTGGTTTAGGTAATTGTGAAATAATATCCACAACTACATACAAAATTTGAGATCCATTTTCCATTATCATTGCATAGTAGCGTTCCATGAGAGGTTTTTTTGTGATGGAAGGTGTGTGCGTGTGATCTTATCTCAGCTGTCACATTTTTTTTCCGGCGCGCTGTTGACCATGTCTGCTGCTGCACATGTGTCAAGTTTGAGTTTCTCTTAACAAATGAAACAAACCGTCAGTCGACTCCTTCTTTTATAACTTTCGTTGGCTGGAAAAAACAAAAATCATCAAGTGGCGGGGCGTCCAAGTTTTTTTTCATTTTCGAATAGCCAATCAACGTTAAGCAGGCTTGGTATGTCTTTTAAGAAAGATGTCTCTGAAAGAGGCGTTTTTCGTGACGCGAGATCCACTCGCGGATTTCAAATTACCCCCCTATATAGTGTTGCCGTAAGACGTAATTCTACGTCAAAAACATTCCTTTCTGTTGGATTTTTTCATCATTTAGCCTGAAATTTACGTTGAGTTTTATCAACACTTTAATAATGTTGCATCGCATTATAGGATTTTTTTTTCTCAAAATGAAAATCCGTTTTTCAAGCTTTTAGAGATTTTGATGTTATCAGATAAATAGTTGTTTCATATTATCCAATGTTCCTAAAAAGCAGATTGTATTTAAGTCTGGTAAACAGTCATTCTTCTCAATTTATTTTGGCAGAATAGCTTGTTCATCTAATAATTTTCTCAATTATTTTCTGCCACGTATTACCTTGAAAAACTGCTGCAGCCCACCAATTTCGTTGTAGCCATTCGTCTGTTCTATCAAATTCTTCACTATCGGCGATTTTTTACTTCCCTCTAATTAAACTGATAACTTCTTTCCAACCTGCTGGGAATTTCACATTTTACCGCAATTCTACTATAAAACATTCTCTAATCAAAATCGCGAAAACACGTTTATTCACGTGAAAAACATTTTCAGAATGATGCCGGCAGCAGATGTCCGAAAGATTGAGAACCACCTTAACGAAACTGTTCGAATTTTAGCTATTCGCGAAGCTCGCGATGAGTGCCGTGTACAACCATGAAATTACAGGATTTGAAAATAACACAAAAAAAACTGGCCGCCGCGTAACGTCATTTGAAAATTCCGCTTCGAAAAAGGGTGCGCGAGATTAGTTAAAGTAATTGTAAACGGAATAATTGGGAGGATTTGTAGCGGTTTTAATCCTTGTTCGTTGAAAATTTCATAAGGTAAGCATTCGATACATTTTCACAGCAGAGGTTATATTTGTTTGGTCGTTAAATTCTAATTAGGATGGACAATTTCGACGACTTATCCAACGAGCAGCTTCGATTGAAGCTGCTCGAATATGGCTTGGCCAACATGCCCGTCACCCAGACCACCCGTAAAGTTTTGATTAAAAAGCTGAAAAATCATATTGAGAACAGCAACACTAAAGTACGCCGTGAAACGATTCATGTCACAAAATACTCTTCGGATGAGGATGGAGAAAATGGTGTTTCTGAAGAACCGAAGAAACCGGTTGCGAAGAAGGAAACGAACCGGCGGGCTACCATTGGGGGTTCAGCTGCTAAGCTCTCGAAAACACTACCGGTTCTTCCGAAATTACCGCCCCCGTCAGAAAAGCCACCGGTTGTGCAGGAACAACCTATTGAACCGTCTCAGAAGCGTCGATCCGGAAGGACAACTCCGATACTGAGCCGAGAAGAAGCTCCCGTTGTTGCTGCTCCGAAAGAATCGGCAATTTTGGAAAACTCGGATGACGACGAAGAAATGCCCCTAACTCAACTGACTCGTCGATTCGACCGTAAATCTAAATCCAAAAGTCCTTCTTTGAGTCGCGCCGAAATGGTTACCACATCGTACGTTCAAGTTTCTGCCCAGCCGGCAATCACCGAGGAAATGGAAATCGATTTGACCGAATCAACGGACGAAATTGTCGAACCTCCAACTCCGGTGTATGAACCTGAAATTCCTCAACCAAAAACTCGTCCTATGGCCAGAACCCCACCGCGGGAACCGAGACACAGATCGTCTGTTGATATAGAAATTAGCAACGTTAACAAGCGTACAACCATTGGACCCAGCACAATTTCGACAGGTTCGTTTTCTTACTTTCTCATTGAAATAAGTATTCATTTTAACAATTCCAAAATATTTCAGGATACTCCTCATCATTTGGTCGCCCCTCGGTTGCTTCTCCCATCGTTGTCCCGAACCGCGAGGAGGTAAACTACAACCCAACGGATTCACCGTATTTGAGCGAGTTTACCAAACGCTTGTCCCGACTCAAGGCTGAATCTGCGCAGATCAACGCTGTCCGGGATCATCCGATTAGACGTACTATTGCATCCAGCTATGCCTCTCCATCCCGGGGAGATGGCAATGACTACGTCCAGTCTCGATTGGCTACAATGCGTGGTGGCCCTGCAGCTGGTACCGCCAACAATAAGGGCGAGATCCGTGCATCTCTGCAGCAGGTAATCCTTGCGCTGGATCAGAAGTACTCCATCCGGAAAGCCTTCTTCCTGTTGATCGTAGCGATGATTGTTGTTTTCTTGTTTGTTTTCTTCTTTATGTAAGCTACAATACGAGCACTTATTTTTATTTCCATGAACAAAATAATATCTATTACCAAGAACTCAGTCGATTACATCACGGACTAACTGCATTGGTTTGTGGTTTTTCTTTTAATATTATTTTTTAATCCCGTTAATGAGACTTCCTTTGTAATTGTGGAATATATTTAAGCAATAACATGTTGAACTAATTTCAGTTTCAGTTTTGTGAGATATCACTTCCAATACAATTTGGTGCCGTAACGGCTCGATCTCTTAAAAATATTAAAAACAGGTTATCAATCAGTTTGCTTCTACCCTTCGTCGGAGTCGGATGTTTTCAGCTCTCGATCCTCGATCAAGAGGCAGTGATTTCTTTCCATCGATAACGTGTTGTAGAGCGCTTGGTGATGAACCAATCACCGGGTTACCATCCAAACCGGACCATTCCGGAATGGATGGATGCCCAAAGTTTACACGGTCGGTTATACTATTTAAAGCTTCAATTGCCTAAAACCCGTTCTTGATTGGACGTTCCATCGAGAATTTTGCGGGTAAAATTGAAGGAGCCTTTTACGAAAAGTCCCGGAATTGGTACGTGCTTAAGATCAGGAACATAACCCAGGAAGACAGCTGACAACGTTAACTACCCTCTAAGATAGTACACCGATTATGATAGGTCGTCATCCAAGCCTAAATCAACGGAAATTAGTGGTCACCTGCCGAGAAGTGGATGGAATTGAAGATAAAATACTGCTGGAAGAATTATCCTCTCAAAAAATCATCGACGTTCGCTGCATAACAAAAAAAAACCAATACAGTGATCATAGGAACATCAACGTTGATTTTAAATATCAACAGCACCATTATCCCGGAATTTATCCATTTCGGACACCTTCGTGTTGGCAGCCTCTATTATGCCGACAATATTTGCAATACGGTCACCCTAAAAGCCGTTGCAAAAATCTGTTGGCTTCCAAAAATTGCTCCCGAAATCAGGATAGTGCCAATTGCCAGCACCGATAAAAATATTCCGATCAACGAAGCCCGACGAATGATACACACGAACGGCAGCACCACCAGCTACGCGAAGGCAGTTAAAGTCAACCAGAAACAATAGATTGCAACACATCAGCAACAAGATAAGAAAAAGAAAAATCAAACCAACAGACGAGCCTGAACCAAAAAAGAATGCTAGAACGCTCTTCCTGCAACCTCGGCGAAAGAAGTTGTTCGTGAAAAAATGGTAACACGCTCTACCCGATAAGTCGTGACGTGCAATATAACATATACTTAATTAAAAGTGACCCTCGGCAAATTATTACTTTTATACTAAAGTTAAATGCTTGATAAACGTTAATTTTTTTTTAAAAAAAGGTCATCAATGTGTATGAAATACCTTACTAAAAGCATAAAACTGCTGCTACACGTTTTCTGGCGTACGCCCTGCGAGCCAAGCGCTTGATGGCTGGTTTTTCGCGGTATAGGCACTTCAAACAGAGTTCACTGTTGGACGCACTACCTATTTCTCTTAATCAGAGATCGAGTATTTGCCAAACACTAAACCTTATAGTGAGCACGCATCTTATATCATCAACTCTTAATTTTGTCGAAACGTTTTAGAGGTATGAACAAGGTTCAAGCTTACAAGCCGTTACCCAGAATTCATGAACACAAGTTGAGGAAAAGTTCAATAAGGCGAAGGACTAACTGGCATGCCGAGTTCAGAAGGGTTATGAAGAAATGCTGCTTTGTCTAGAATACAACGAGCATAACCTTTTCATTACACCGATGAGGAAATCTGCTGTGGAGCTTCCCATCCTCCTCGCCAAAATGATCGGAAGACGCTACCGGATGTGATACATCACCTAAGCGGACAGAACGGAACGCTGCAGCATGTCAGTAAAATTTAAATTTATTCCAGATACGTAAGATTCTAGTTTCCTCTAAGATTTATAGTTTTCTGTACTATCACCTACTAGTGTTGTGTGATTTGATCTGATGTTTTTTTGTCTTCTTCGATTGGTTTGCTACCCGCAAATTTTTAACGGTACACTTCAAAAATATTGTAATTTACCAGTCGTTTACCGGTTTTCTGCCCCGACATCTGGGTAACACACAACGTACTTATGTGCGATGTTTTCTATATGCGATATATTACTGACTTGTGGGGTGCTTCAGCACATTTCTAAGTTATCCTGTTCCATTCTTCTATTATAGGTATCACCACCAACAGTTCCACTCTTGGAAGAGTCTTTCAATCTTTTCGGATTTGTATAATTTAGAATAATAAATAGTGCTATTTTGCTAAATTATGCTCAACTGTCCTAAGACAGCTTGATAAAGAAATTATTTTTATAGTAAATAAACAACACAAAAAAAACTGACTAATGATCACAATGAGTTGAATTGGGTAGTAATTCGTCGTTTAAAAATAATACGCGTTACACAAGAATATTTACAATCACGACCACCCATCAAGAGCTCCCCCTTTCTAATATCTCATAACAGTTAACTTTCAGCGTAGTCCTTACCTATTGTAACACCCCGTCTTATTTGGTGACCGGTATCTTCTCCAGAAAGTCCAATGATAGGACCTTCTCGATCTCTTCCAGGCACGCTTTAGTGTCCTTCTCGGTGTCGGCCGTGTAGGAAATGTGCGATGGCCACCGCATCGACAGGGTTGAGAAAAAGCTGTACAGATCCTGCAGGGTGTTGATGGCTTGGCAGGTCAGCATGATGTGGCTACCCTTGTGGGTTTGAGGTTTCTGCAGATAAATGTAAGATGAGTGTTCATGAGAATTTATAGGATGTTAAAGGTTGTAAGAGTGCTTTACCGGTGAATGTGATGTGTACCGGAAATCCATCAACTGCGATATTCTAGTAACGTGGGGAATGAAGGCAACACTTTTGGCATCATCACTTCGACCCGGTTTGATGAAATACTCATTCTGGCTGCTTACAAATGCCCATCGGTACCTGTTAAAAAATTGTATATTGCATTACATTTAAAAGTGTCTCGAAAAATGGAAAACATACATTTGAAAATGAGGCAAAATGGTGGCCGGAAGGACACATCCCAGCTCCAACAGTTTGGCCGTTTCCAGCTGTACCATGCGCCAATGTGGGTGGCCATAGGAGTACAGTCCGTTGTTGGTATTAGTCACCCAAGCCGTATCCAGTCCGGACAGCATGCGAATGTGTTGACTGTAAAATAGAAAGCATGATGACGTGAGTTCTAAATTTAAAAGGTTGTTTAATGTCAACTGTTTGTAATAGCGTAGAAATTTCGGTTTGAATTTGATAACGCTACTAGGGAGCATCAAGTCCGAAGCGGAGAAGCTCTGACGTGGGTATCTTACCTCGATTGGGACCTTAACGAACGTGCGAAAACATTGGAGAGAGAGAGGGAAAGACAAAAAACAAACAGGAGATCAAATGTTTGATCGGTTCTTGATACTGTCGAAGGTTTAATACAAACAACTTAGCTACAGATTGAAGCACTACGAAAGGCGATTGATAAGTAGATTTAGAGAGGGTCTATGAAATTATACAGTGATAATGTGTTGTGTCAAATGGGAGCAGAAACTCTACACTAGGACCTATTAAAAGAATTTATTATTAAACAGCTTGATAGAAGCCAAACAAAAAGGAAGCTTAACGGAGAAAATAAAGAAAATCTTCAGTTTGAGAGAAATTTTGGTATGAACATACCTGAATTCCTCGGTATCGGTCATCAGCTCCTGCTCGATCGATAGGAACACTTGCACCATTTCGGCGATGATAATCGGCCACAGGCTTGTCACGTGGTCAGCCGACATTCGCAGCAACAGCACTCGGAAACAGAGGAAAACGGCCGACTGTATCAACGGGACAACCTGAGGTAGCCGCAAACTGTTGGCAAGTTGTTCTACGAAAAAAATAACTTTTAATTGCGATTTCCATTTAAAAAAATGTCATTGGGTTTACCTTGAATTTCCGGCATATACTTGTGGTACTGATCATTCTCACTGCAAAAAATTACGAAGGCCAGCCGCTTCAGAAGCAATGCTCGCTGTTCGTATTCCTGCTCCTTGGAAGTAAATATGTTTAGCGTTCCAGTTTGTGCTAGTGGCAAGCGATCTGTAATGACAAAACAGACAAAAATGTTTAATCAAATTTGTTTTTTTAAATCATTTCAACAGGTCGAAGCTTACTCATAAGATCTCTAAAAGTGGTATTATCACAGGTCATCAAACTATCCAAGATAGTTTTCCAGTACGGCAAACACCGGCTATCGAATTGGAAGAACGTTCCATCGAGCAGCAGGTCGAGAACGTCTTTTCGCCACGCCTTGCGGGTATACTGGAATAAAAAGGACAGAAATTAATATACCAAGTTAGTTTGGGAGCAGATAGCTTAACACACCTGATAGGTGCTCAAACTGGCCAGCAGATTCGAGCAAGCATGGAACGTCGGGATGTTTTTAACGGTGTGGGTTTTCAGGTAAGGCACGATGTTGTACATGACCCCGGTTACGATCGTTGTCACCTTGTCCTTTTCCTGGGAGCTGAAGGCTACATCGAGCAGCGGAGCGAGGATGGACGCTAAGATCTGAAAATTAAAAGAAAAACATCAGTACCTAATGGCTATAATCAACAGTCGCCGAACTTACCGATTGCGCCTGAATCGAGTAATGCTGATTGGATGGTATCAACAGCCCATCTTTGGTGCTCTCGATCGAGCTGAATTCCTCTTTGACCGAGAGGTTTCGCCGCAGCCATGTTGTCTGCTCCAAACAGGATCCTGCAACGTTCGAGATAGCTTCCACTAGGCGGGACGTGACATCGTGCAGATCTCGCAAGTCTTTTTTGTCGCTGAAAGGGATGTTGGGGCATCGCTGAACGAACTCATTCAGAATCGAAAGGGCAACGAATTGGGCCGGAATTTGCAGCGACAGGCAGTCTTTCAGTAAGGCGTACAACGAACTCCAGCAGTCATTGAACTGTGTCTGGGAGACGCTTTTCAGGTAGAAGAAGAGTAGCTCGAGAGCACTAACTTCTAGATTTAAACCAACAGGTGGTTGATAAATTTGTGGAGGCGTCTTAATGACCTGGTGCATTGTTTGAATGAACGAATCGACGGACATAATACGAATACCAGAAATCAGCTTTACCAGGAGCAGTTGATTTTCGTTAGCTTGCGGCAGAGCCTTGGTCATTACCTCGAAGAAGTCATTATCGGGATCCGTTGAAGAGGTGCTTTCTTGCGAATTTAAAGTATCGCTGCTTCTCTCGTACCAAGCAACCGAAATCGCGGCCAAAAAGTTCGTTCCATAATGTAATGAAATAGGACTTAAAAATTCGAGCAGTTGATGCTTGACGTGACGGAATTCGCTGATGCTAGTTTCCCAAAGGGTAGCAATTGTAATAATTATCCGGGGAATATGACTTAGGATTGCATTCTTCGCAACCTCTTGATGGCTGTTTTTGGCTTGATTTACATTTAACAGAGAAGAGGACAGAAAGACATTTACTATACTGTTGATAAGTTGTCCAGAATTTGAAACGGGTGAGGTAAACCCATTGCCTGAGGCGTTGAAAACATTAGCCAGAGATATTTGCTGCGAGCTGTCCAGCAGGCAGTAATGCGATAATACTGTAATGGCTTCTAGCTGGGCGACGATGTAATCCGTGCATTGATTCATAATACGGTCTCGTTTGGTAACTTTGTCGAGATTAGCGCAAATTTGATGAATTATGCTTATCACAATATTGGTCAGATTATTCAACGGTAGACACGTCAAGCAGGACGTCACCATATCGGTCCAGTTTTTGTGTATATGTTTCAATTTTTCGGACTGAAGTGCCGAAAGCATAGCCGAGAGGAACATGGGCTGTTGACTCACCAATTGGTTCGGGATATATTTGTAGATACGTTTGTTTTCCGGAGCTGGCCGAGTTGGCGAATTGCTAGAGAGGACATTTTTTATCCCTTCATTGAAACGTTCATCATTTCGTTGAATCATTATTTCATGTTCCAGCTTGATGACAGAGAGCATTAGGTTCAGTAACTCTATTTGGTACGCTTCTGCATAGAGCCGAGAGTTTTCGGGATCATTGAATACAAGAACTTCCTCCGAATAAGTGTAGCACTGAGGCGATGTGAAATAGTTTACCGATGATGTAATACAGTAGAGCATGATTTTCTGCACTTTGCATTTCTCCATCAAGTCAGCAATATAATTTGCGAGATTTTTGCCAACATCTTTAACTATCGACAGAAGTTCTGTAAATATTTTTGTCATGAGTTTAATACATTCCAGTTGAATCTTAGAGTTTCCATTGATATCATCCTTTGATGGTTGAATCTTCTGATCTTCATCTTTTTGATAGTAGCTTCTGGTGTAGTACAGCAAAATCGTAACAATCACTTCCAGGTACATACAGCCTCTGTACAAACTTTGGTATTCTACTTCATCCTGCCCATTGGAGAATCCTTTTCCGGTTGCGTTCCTATGATGTCGCACCAACAAGGATCGAATTTGGCTACTGGAGACGGACGTAGTAACCGAAAGGCACAAAAAGAACCGGCTATCATTGGCCAATATGTTTTTTAACGTTTCTAACGTGTACAAAATTTGTTTCGTATTGAAAATGCTCTCGTAGATTAGGAAATGGCTATGGAATGGGTACAGTTTCGATGAATTCCTCCAACTTTTCCGTCGACCGAAGCTAAACAAATCGCCCTCTCTAACACTTCGATTACTGTCCTTGCTGTTGCTGGAACTTCTTTGTGAATCACCACCAAAAACGCTGCCACTGGAAGGCGTCTCCGAAGTAGCTCCAGCCGTAGTAGTGATCGAATCTCCTGGTGCACCCACCCCAAACACAATCTCCGAATCACCATTCGTCAGTATGGTGGCCGACGAGTTTGAAGCGAATGAATAATTTAGATTCTTCTCAGAAACTGACGACGCAAAACCTTCATCATCTGGCATCCCACTGACCCCACCAGTTCCACCTCCCAAGTTGCTAGAAGAAATTAGATACGTTTTTCGATTTTTAAACCGATCACCTGAACGACTAACAAAGTCCACTATCGGCCCATCTTCTACGTACCGTTTAACCGTTTCCGAGTCGTAGAAACCGGTGGCCGTGGTCGATCGACTGTAATTACTGTCACTCAATCTTCCCTTCTTCCGCTCGAAGTCACCATCCGTACCCTCATCGATATCGGATGTGGATCGATGAAATTCTTTCTTATCCAAACCATTCTGTAGCATACTTGAATCGTTCCCCGTTTGCTCACAATCTATCAATCCCGTCGAATTTGACCGATTTCGGATATGACCGTGGGTGTTGGTCGGCGTATTTTTGCCGCTCAGCTCCGACTCCAATGGATTTATTATCACAGAAATTTTCGTATAACTATCATCAAGGGCAGCAGTCGAGGCAACTTCCTTGGCGCTATCATTAGTTATGTAGTTCGACACCTGATTACTATTCGATTTGGAACCGATAGCGACTCCAAATATTTTCTTGTGGATTGTTCTAATAGGGCTTCGCTTCTTACTAAGCACATTATCCATATGGTAGCGAATGCATCCATCTTCTGAGCTCACAGCGAAGCATTCCCGATCCAAAAACGAATCTCCATCGGCCATCAGATCTTTTTCCCATTCACTTCCCGTATCCGTATCCTGACGGTACCGCTTAGTATGAATTATGCTCATACGTTTAGTACTTTCGTTCAACAGAATTTTAATCATGGGTTTCATGACTCTACTCAAATCACCGCGTACCAGCGCCTCTTGTAGCCATTTAGAAACCGTTATCTGAATCGAAAGATTGGGGGGAAGTGTTAATAAGTCCAAAACCAGGAACAACAACTTTTCGAACTCCTTTCCATGATGTGTGTCTCGACCTAGTTTCCATAACAGCTGGAACCGTCGAAAACCAGCTGGGTCAATTTTGAGTTCGGCAGTCGAGAAAGTCGGTATAGACCAGAGCACATGAAGGTTACGTTCACGAACTGGACTTGCATCGTGTCCTTGTGGAACCAGTAGTTTGCTAATGATGACACTCTCGGTAAATCTGGTATCCAAGCAGCTGTGGATCCGGTAAAGAAGAATACTGATAGTTCGAGCCTCCGATCGACTGCTGTCCAGATTGTTCCACAGCATAGTCGTGAGCACTTGAAACACTTTGGTTTTATTTTCGAGGTACAACACGTGCGACAGCTTAAGCAGAGGCATCATCATTACGAATGTGGTCCCCGCACTGCTGGATCTGGATTTCTGACCGTTAGTTCTAAGAAGACTGACCATGTCAATTAAAGTTTGTGATGCTGAAAGTTGCGTGTCCAGATCTCCTATCAAGGAAGCCAATATCGTTAGACATTTTAGCCATCCGGGTATATCGTCGCAACGTTCGCTCATTCCAGAGTCATGACCATAACTGGGAAACGATGACATTTCCGTTAGCACATTACAAGCCAGCTTGAGCGCACTTTTCAGAGATTCCGAGATTCGAATAGAAGCGAGACCTTTCAGTTTATCGTTATGGATCAATAACTTGCCTATTTCGTAATACCCTCTTTCTATACCGGAATCATACTCTGTCCATCGTTCGAAAGTTTCGTTATCTGTTTTGTTATCTATAGTTTTGGCTAGGATCGCCTTCAGTTTTCTACTGTCCGATACTCCATTTATCTTTAGCGCTTGGAAAGCCTCCTCGAGCTCTGGCAGTAACGCATTTATAACAAACACATCTTCCAGCACATGTTTAGGGTCGTTTGAATGGATGTATAAATTGTCCTGTAGACTAACTTGCTCCGAAGATGACCCCGAGCTATCACCCGAGGACGATTCCAAATTAGAACGGTCAAAGATTTGTCTGCACACGTACAGTTCATAGAATAAAACGTACTGTTTGATGCACTTCTCCAGTATTGGACAATCTGGCATCTGAGCTGGCGATTGTTGAACTTGAGTCGGAACCTTTATCACAATATCTGCCGACTGAGTGTCCTCCCGATCACTACCCATGCTCTGACGCTCCTCCTGACTGGACTCTCCACCGGTGCTGGGATCATCGTTCTTTAAATTCGGTGTCGAGCTAGCCCCAACAATTGTACCACTTTGCGTTACCCCTGATGAAACACTCACATTGGTCGAACTTTTATCACCACTTATGGGCTGCTCCAGTTCACTCAACTTTGTATAGGACTTTGATTTCTTTGACTTTTTGTTATATTTGCCCTTTTTGTTCAAGCCCTGGCTGGAATTGGAACGCGTGAAACTGCCACCATCGCTCACTTGCAGCGAAGTTTCGTGAATCTTAGAATCTGAATTACTTTTCTCCAGCGAAACTCCTTCCTTGGCTTCCTGACCCTCGGGCGTGACACTGTTGCTGCGAGTGCTGATCGACAAATCCAGTACTTTTTCGGACATGATCATCGGTTGCACTTTGGATACAATTTTAACACACAGCTTGAGAGAGGCAGCCACTTCCGGTGCGGACATCTTCTCTGAATAAACCGTCAGCATGCGAATCAGCGAGAGCAGGAATTTGGGCAAGTACACACGCGTTGTTTCGTTGTACATTTCCAAGGACAATGTTTCTAGCAGGAACTCTGTCAGATAACACACTTCAATAGTTCCCGGGGGTCCAGAATCTATTTGTATGTTGTCTTTAATGTTGTTGTGGGTAAGGTTGCTGGGCCGTGGAGGATGATCATGTTTCTTGTCGGCTCCATCCCGATAAAGCGAAGTCATGTAGTTCCAAATGTAGGACGGGTCAAAGGTTGAAAATAGAAGGTTGGCTGATTTCTGCACTTCGTGGTTTCCATTACAAAGCGATATTGTCCGAATGATGTCACAGAGGACGTCATCTAAGATGCGTTGTCCTATTTCGGCTTTATCGAGAAGCGAGATCATTATCCTGTATGGGCTAAGGTCGACCGGGGTACTTGCAACGCTTGATTTGAGGATAATCTTGAATGCACTAACTAAAACTTCTTTCGAGTAGGTTTCAAAGTAGCTATTGGGATCGGAGGTTTCTCCTTCGTGAGTGATATCCTCGAGGTGCTTCCCTAGGCTGGTATCTGCACCAAGAAGCCAAGAATAGAGCCTTCGATTCAGCGACATATCCCTCCTGAGAATAGTGCTCAGAGCAGTTTTTACCAACCTTACAATATCTTTTTTGCAAAGTGTCATTGCGTGCAGAGGAAATGCTAGCAGCAAAAATTCTAATGTGTTTCGCTGAACTAAGATGACAGCATCGACCAGACAGCTACACAAGCCAGTTACTAGCAGCTCAATGCTACCACCCATAAGCTGTTTCTGCTCCGAGCATGATCTTTTTTTGTCGAAGTGTTCCAACACGTAGGAAATAGCCGGCAGTCTTACCGAGGCATTAGTGACGATACATTCCCACAAACAGGTATAGAAGCATTCCGGCTTAACTGCAGCGCACACCTTATCTAACAAGCCACTGGTCCGCTCGAAATGATCCTGACCTGATTCCAGTCCGGGAAAAACTCCACTCAGAAAGCCACTGAGTGCGGGACGAAGTTTTTCCCCCAGAGGAACGAAATATTTCTCGTAGATCGATAGAAGTGTCGGTCGAACATTCATGGCAGAGTATCCGAGCAGCGGAAACAGCCCGGCACTGTAGATGAACAGCTCCGACGCCAGCCTATCGACGCCGATGTTGCTGAATATCACATCGTACGATTCCAGTGCTTTGAGGTGTACCCCGGAAGGTAAGGCCGGGTGCATACACTGGGCCAACCTTTTCGATATCTTGATCCGCCTCGGTATGATCGGATACTGTGAGTTGGAAGAGATAACTTTGTTCAGTTTTCCAAGAGCCGAAATTAGATCGGCCCATTCGCTTGAGTATTCAAAGTTTTTCAGCGCCTTGTCGATGTTGGACATGTAGACGCGATATTTCGATTGCTTCATGAGGTCGTACTCCTCCATCAAACCGGAACCCGTGGCCGTATCCATGGTTTAGATCTGCAAAGGAGATAAAATAAAATCTGTATAAGTGCTAAATAATGTTGAAATTTATAAGGCAACTAACGTTGATTGATTTCCAATATACGCAATGTCAGTGTCAGCCGAATGTTCAATAAAAACACAAATTCGGGTGTTGTGTATAAAGTGCGAGTGAATCTGCCAAACCCCTGATAATAGAGATTATCTAACGAAATCCCCCGCACACAAGCAGTAGTCACGTTAACATCATCACAGGCACTGAAGAAAACAGGAACCTGTCCCTGTCGTTCATTCGATTCGTTTCTGCTGTTATCATCAGCAACAAACAAACGAGCAAGCCTGCAAATTGACAAAGACATCCAGAGCCAGTCTGCGTCTTCAAAGACGAGCTCACCCATCGAGGGGAGGTGCGGGGGCTGGATGGGATTTTAGGAAATAATTTAGGCGTTCGTGCACAATATATTAACCAGTTTCCATTTGTATTATTCTTACTAAGCAGTAAGTATAGAATTTAACAGCGAAGATGTTAAATTTACCTTGTAAACTTATGGATTGATCAAAAACAAAATGCAACAGATTATTATATTTATAAAAATATCGTCAAACTCAAACTGAACAAATTTTTTTTTTAAGATATGAAATTCTCAAACAAACTCACGACCACGGGTTGTCGAAAATCTTTTTTTGATTTTCTTATGGATTCTCCTTGATAATTAAAAAAAAACACCTGAATTCAAATGAAAAATGTTGACTAACAGTATTGCATATTTTTATTTGATCAGCTTTATATATTTCATCTCATCCGGTGTCGAAAATTTAGTAGCGAATCGAATTGTATTTCACATAAAAATACGTTACTTGAATTTCGATTTGAATCTTACTTATTTAATCTGAGTCAGCTTGGTATTTTTTCATATATGAGCAACAAGACTTAAATATACAATGCTGAGAATTTTTGCATCATCCAAACTCGATAGCAAAAATCATGTGCTTTTGAATTTGAAAACTTAAAAAAAGATAATGATTAAGACATGACAAGATTTAAAATAACGAACTTTAGCTGGAAATTATCCAAATTTAAAAAACTGACGTAAAACCTGCTTTCAGGTGATGTTGAGAGAAAATTTTGAACCTGTGACCAAATGGCTTGACTCCAGAGAAGAAAAGATTTCAAGGGCTTTCCAAAAAAACGCATAGAAAAATCTCTGAGATGTTGTTTGGAGACCTCTACATTTTGTTCAATTTTGCATTCATATCTGCAAGTATCCTGTGTGGTTGATTAAAAAAATGCAGGATTTGTAAGCTGTCGTTCGTCCAATAGAGTTCTGTAATGTTAGGAGCTTATATTATAATTTCAATATGGTAACATTTAATCAACCATGCATTCTTTCCGTTTCATGTCGTTTGCTTGACATTTTTCTTTGAGGGCAAATGCCAAGCCAATCAAACAATTCATCTTACAAGACAACCAGGCTGGATTAGATTTCAATCAAACTGATTGAAATCATGATTTCAATCACGATTTGAATCACTAGTGAATATGACATAACTTTTAGCCGATCCGGTAGACTTCATTTTACCTTAAAAAATTATAAATCGTATTAAAATTGTTCGAATACTGTTCCATTTTAAATTGATTTAGTATGGGAGTCCCCTTCCATAAAAAGTGAGATTCTCGAAAGTATTATACAAACCATCTCTGACTCGAAGAACCCTCAGATACCAAATTTTACTTCATTCCGACCGTACGTTTATACGTGATGGTGTTGCAAAGAAAACGCCTCCATTTTAATATATAGCGTGGTTGTTTTTGCTTGATATGTTCTGGATTTATACGAGAAAAATTTCTCGTATTGAAATACCATCCCATGACAAATTTGGTTTTATTTGCGTAGTAAATTCTTGAGTTATATATAAACTTGAAAGGAAGTACCATCAGCCCTTCCGTTCTCCCCATTGAATGGAGTAGTGAGAACTTAATATTCATAAAAGTGTTTTTCGTGCTCAAATACTTTTTGATGCCAAATTTGGTTTCATTTGTTCGATTAATTCTCGAGTTATGCAAAAAAAATTGTATGGAAGCCCCCTCATGTTTTTCCCTTCACTCCATGCTGAATGGAAGTCGTGATCTTTAATAATCATACCCATTTTTTTTTCGTTTTCAAAAATCCGCTTTTGTCAAATATATTTCCATTGGTTGATAAGTTCTTAAGCTTTACAACAAAATTTATATGGAGCCCCCCTCTTTCTTCCCCTCTCTACACTGTAAAGCGTAAGGATCTAAAACAATCGTAGAAACATATCTCGTAACCAAATTCCTTTCCATGCCATATTTGTTTCCATTTGTTGGCTTCGTTAGCATAAATTGAGAACTTAACAAAATCGTATTGGGCTTACCTCCCTCCTCCTATGTACCTACTCACTGAAAGGAGGATGGTGTGTCAGATAGTCATAGAATCATACCAAAATGATTTTCCATGTTAAGTTTTGGCCATTTCTCTCCTCTTCCCTTCCTTTTTTTCAATTCTATCATACCACTGCAAGAAAGGAATTGTTTGACGTTAAAAAAATTCTCGTATTAAAATACCATCCCATGCCAAATTTGGTTTAATTTGCGTTGTAAATTCTTGAGTTATGCATAAACATGAAAGGAAGTACCATCTCCCTTCCGTTCTCCCCATTGAATGGAGGGGTGAGAACATAATATAATATAATATAATAATATTTTTTGTTCTCAAATTTGGTTTCATTTGTTCGATTAATTCTCAAGCTATGCAAAAAAATTGTATGGAAGCCCCCTTTTCATCAACATCTTTGTAGGAGTGAGGGATACCAAATATTCATAGAAGCATTTCTCGTACCCAAATCACAGAGAACCAGAGTTCGGGCTGGAGCCCCAACCGTGTGTAAAAATTCCAACCGTGATTTCAAAATAAACGACGCCATTTTTGCAACTTAGCTAAGAGCCACCAGATGTCGTTACCGGTACTTTTATTTTTTCCATTTTTTCTACACGCTCAGACGATAGTACCTTCAACGAATGAAAAATGCGCTCAAAGTCAAATTTATTTTCAGTCACTCAATCGGGTATTAAAATAATTGTATGGTTTTTCAGTTTTTGGCCTGTGTTTGTTTTTGTCGACATGAAATTCACTACATCAATACTAAATTGATTTTTTTTTATAATTTAGATTAAATTTAGATGATGAACACACATTTAAAAATTCGTTCAGTATTCTTTTTTCTTTCACAAAATTGTTATCTCGGTAGGATTGGTGAAAAATTGGCGCATGGTGTTAGCGGATATCTGTAATAAGTATAATAGAAGGGGGGAATACTTGAAGAATTTATAAAATTTTGATATCGAGTTGCTTTTAAATGCCTTTTGCTATTCCCTTAAATTCTTCGAATTCTTAGGTGTCCGGGTAACCTCCATGCAATTACTTGGCTCTGTCTAAGAGGCCAAATTCAATATTAAGAAGCTATTCCAATTTTCAAATGTTTTCGGAAGTAGGTACTGAAGTCCTATCCTGGCAGAAATGACGCGATGTTTACGTGCTAGAATTTCGCAATGTTCGAACGAAGATGGGTGATGATACTTTCGATTAATTAGATTTGAAATGCTTATTATGGTATCATAAATTAACACATCAGGAACTCCTGCGGCAAATGTTAACTGAACTATTATATTGAAATTATAATTCATATTAAAACAGACACATAATTAAAATCTTAGATGAACTTTCTCTTCAATCAACTAAATAATGTTTGCTTTTTTTCTCAAACAAAATCAGTGGCTCAATACAAAACGAGTACCAAATGAGGTAACATTGCCAAAAGAAAAAGATTTCGTTTAAAGAGCATATAGTTCCTGCTGCAAATTTCATTATGTTGCTTTTTCTACACCCCAAAAAAAGAAAACTAGCTGAACTCTGTTTTGGTGCGACCTGGAAGTAAATTTTGGGTTATTTATGTTCTGAGTGTTCTCAACTGTTGACAAAAAACTTCGACAACAACAGCTGAGTCACTTAGCTAAGAGCCACTAGATGGTGCTGTTTTTAGGCCAATTTTAACGGTTTTAAAATGGCCGACGATTCAAATTCTTACACACGGATTCGACACATATTTGTTCGGGGCCCGTTCTCTGACCAGAGTTCGGGCTGGAGCCCCAACCGTGTGTAAAAATTCCAACCGTGATTTCAAAATAAACGACGCCATTTTTGCAACTTAGCTAAGAGCCACCAGATGTCGTTACCGGTACTTTTATTTTTTCCATTTTTTCTACACGCTCAGACGATAGTACCTTCAACGAATGAAAAATGCGCTCAAAGTCAAATTTATTTTCAGTCACTCAATCGGGTATTAAAATAATTGTATGGTTTTTCAGTTTTTGGCCTGTGTTTGTTTTTGTCGACATGAAATTCACTACATCAATACTAAATTGATTTTTTTTTATAATTTAGATTAAATTTAGATGATGAACACACATTTAAAAATTCGTTCAGTATTCTTTTTTCTTTCACAAAATTGTTATCTCGGTAGGATTGGTGAAAAATTGGCGCATGGTGTTAGCGGATATCTGTAATAAGTATAATAGAAGGGGGGAATACTTGAAGAATTTATAAAATTTTGATATCGAGTTGCTTTTAAATGCCTTTTGCTATTCCCTTAAATTCTTCGAATTCTTAGGTGTCCGGGTAACCTCCATGCAATTACTTGGCTCTGTCTAAGAGGCCAAATTCAATATTAAGAAGCTATTCCAATTTTCAAATGTTTTCGGAAGTAGGTACTGAAGTCCTATCCTGGCAGAAATGACGCGATGTTTACGTGCTAGAATTTCGCAATGTTCGAACGAAGATGGGTGATGATACTTTCGATTAATTAGATTTGAAATGCTTATTATGGTATCATAAATTAACACATCAGGAACTCCTGCGGCAAATGTTAACTGAACTATTATATTGAAATTATAATTCATATTAAAACAGACACATAATTAAAATCTTAGATGAACTTTCTCTTCAATCAACTAAATAATGTTTGCTTTTTTTCTCAAACAAAATCAGTGGCTCAATACAAAACGAGTACCAAATGAGGTAACATTGCCAAAAGAAAAAGATTTCGTTTAAAGAGCATATAGTTCCTGCTGCAAATTTCATTATGTTGCTTTTTCTACACCCCAAAAAAAGAAAACTAGCTGAACTCTGTTTTGGTGCGACCTGGAAGTAAATTTTGGGTTATTTATGTTCTGAGTGTTCTCAACTGTTGACAAAAAACTTCGACAACAACAGCTGAGTCACTTAGCTAAGAGCCACTAGATGGTGCTGTTTTTAGGCCAATTTTAACGGTTTTAAAATGGCCGACGATTCAAATTCTTACACACGGATTCGACACATATTTGTTCGGGGCCCGTTCTCTGGTTCTCTGTGCCCAAATATCGTTCTATGCCAAATTTGGTTTCATTTGCTGTTGTAGTTCTCGAGTTATGCAGTAAAAATTGTATGAAACTCCCCTCCCTCTTTCCTTTCTCCCCGTTGGAAGAAGGAAGGGGTCTCAAACAACCATTAGAGCATGTCACGGTCCCAAATACATGCCCATGCCAAATTTGGTTCCATTTGCTTAATAAGTTTTTGAGTTATGTACAAAATTATAAAAAAAGACCCCTTTCCCCTTTTCCTTTACCTACTTTAAAGAGGGTGGGGTCTCAAATAATCAAAGAAATTGAATCTAGCTCATAAACATCAAAGATTTAGTTCCTAGTTGAAAATATTTGCAAATGAAGTTCAAGTGTCCCGGAAAAATGCTGATGGCGTTCAGTTCGGTCTGGTCGAATCCCGACCAGATATCAATCGAAGTTTCTATCTAACCTCAGTGAATAAAATAGCTGAAGTTTAGTGAATTGATATCCACCCTGAAGATAACAACATTATTGTGAGTCAAATGAGTTTTGTTCTGACATGTTTAAAAAAAGTTATTCTAAAATCGACCCATGGAAGCTGGGATCTAGGGGTCTTAATTATTTGTTGTTTACATGGCACATGACACATGAAATCAGAGCCATGAGACTCGGGTCTTGAGACCTGAGACATGACACATGAAATGGGAGAAGTGAGATGTGGTCGTGCGAAGTGAGAAGTGTGAAATGAGACCTAAGAAGCGGGACATGTGAAGTGACACGGTAGGAATGAGACATGAGAAGTAAGTAAGTGATAAGTGAGAAATAAGACGTGAGACTTGAGAAGTGAGAAATGATAAGGGAGAAGTGAGCCGTGAGAAATGAGATAAAAAAAGGGGAAATGTGAAAGTTAGACGTGATAGGTGAGAAATGACAGGCATCAATGTCTCAAGTCTAATGTCCCATTTCTCAGGTGTCAGGCCTCAGTTTCAAACATCAGAGCTAAGATTCTCCCAATTTCAATTTTTTGAGTGTTCTCCATTGAAAAGGACTTATCTATTAAATTTTATTTTTTTAAACACACCGCGTTAAATGCGAAAACCATGAATGAAAACCGTGCTAATTATTTATTTTTAAATTTAAATCGGTTTGTTCTATAAACGGCTTTGTTAGTGAAATATTTTAGTATCCAAAGGTTCTTCTGTGATAAAGCCGAGTTGTTTAACTTCGTAGAATAGCGGCTATATGTATAAATCGTGTGAAAAAAAACTTTGGTGTAGATACTTGAAAATTGTTGAAGGAACGATACAGATTTCCGCATAATCTTTATCTAATCTTATCATAATCCTATTGGTCACTTTATTATATATCAAGTAATAGATTCAAATTGTAATTTTGTTCGTATATGTCATAAATCTTACGATTTAAAGGTGAAAACATAGGCCTAATGAAATTATGTTATTATTACGGTACGATAAGATGCCTATCGCTACCAAACATCTCCTACACGGAAAAAAATTGAGTGGTCATCCCAAAGACGCTGTCATGATAATTTTACCATTTCAGCGCTATAGTATTTTCAACCACGAAAAGTTTAACATCGATTTTGTGAAAGTGCGCATGAAACAATATTGAAATTACTATGTACCTGGTAATTTACGATAACTCTCAATGTTTGTTGTCGAAAATACTATGGTCATGATAATTTCATCATCATTTCTATCACAACTACCGTCCGCATAGTAATTTTGACATTGTGGCACCAATTCATATCAACAAAATACTACGCACATCGTACTTTTGAGAACAAAACATATTTGACTCAAAAACATAAGTGCGTATGATAATTTTACTATGGTAAACATTCTTGTTGTTAACACTAATTCAGGATCATTAATCATCAAACCCGTTTGTAAAAAAAACTAATTTTGAGCTGCTTTATAGTTACATAACTTTGAAAATCATTCCAGAGCATCGGGAGAACACACTAACATTGACCGACGTGTGTCGGAAGTGTGAATTTTCATGTTTCAAATAATGTCATAATGCATGCATGCAAATAAACAAACAAACATACATAGTAATATTACTATTTAAATCAAGCTCCTCGCTCCTCCTAATCTTTATCATAACACATACTAGTTTCATCATGAAACATATTAATTTTACTACACTGAAAATAATTTTCACTTAAAAGGTAAGTGACATCTAGAGTGAATTTCGGCCATACGTAAATTCATGTCAAGTGAAAATCACTTAAGTGACCAATCAAGTGAATTTCAAGTGAGTGGCAAAGTGAATATCAAATGTTTGCTCAGGTCGTTAATATCTTTCAGTTATAGTGCTTTTAAGGGGAAATTTCGGAATATCAAACATGAATCAAATTTGTTTATTCAAAACAATTATTTATTTTAAAAAATACAACTTTTAAAATCCTCATTTTTTCATATTTATTTGGATCGAAATAGAAGTTTCGGTTTGCGAAAACAATCAACTTCTTCACTTTGACGAGACAATCTGGTTGACTTTTCTGAAATAAAAATGAAAAAAATTACATTTTAACGATAGTCTATTGGTTTGCATGATACTTACTTTTATTTCGCTGCACTTGAATTTTTTCAAAATAAATCACCATCGGAAAACGTATCCGAAACCTGATTGCTTGAAAAAGGTCACTATAAGGACGTGTTATCCGATTCACACGATGTTCCTGTCGATCTATGGAAAAATATAATTGCTTAAAAACATATAAATTACTCTAATTCTGCATGCGCCTACCAACTTCAACAAACCTCTGTTGTTTCTTTTCCAAACAACAATAAAACAATCAATACCGACATTGTTAACATTCGCTATGACAAAAATCACTTGAATTTTAAGTGACGGACAGGTGAATATTGGCTTAAGTGACCTGTCAAGTGAATTTCAAGTGAGCATCGGAGACATTCAGTGTCGGTCACTTGAAACTCAAGTGATGAGTAAGTGAATATCGATTCGGTCACTTAAAACTTAAGTGAGAGGCAAGTGAAATGTACATGAGCCACTTGAAATGAAGAAATTCACTGAGTTCTCACTTTTAAGTGAATCGTCTAGTGTTTTTTAAGTGTGATTTTGGGTTCAGTGTAGGGACAAAGTAAAACAATGCATCATTTCATTGACAATTTTACTAAAACGCAGTCGAATTTACTATGCGCAGCCAAATTGAGCACATGGTAAAATAGCTATGCGTATGGTATTATAAACAACAAAACATATTTGACTCAAAAATATGGTCGCCTGTTGTTCGTTTAAACCACGGATTTAGTAATTTTACTATGCTTTTTTTTTGTGTGTATCAGCTCCACCTAGCAGAACATCTTACACTCAGCCGAAAAGGAAACATTAAATTCACCTGGATTTTCACGTAGGCACTCATTACGTGAATTTTTGCTTGGTTTACGTGAAGCACCTAGAAGCTAATACGAAATCACTTAATTCTTACGTGACATTCCCATGGTTGTCATGCTTTCAAAACAAAGACACGTTCGATTAACGTGAAAATCCAGTGAACCGCCAATTACAAACGGGTTTGTTGAATTTTATGTGCTGTTCACGTAGCTCTGAATGGCTCAATTAAGTGAAATCTATGTGAAAGAAAAAAGGTACCCAATATGGCGCGCGTGAATCCAAGTTCTACCGGCTGCCAAAAAGAGAAGTTTTTTTTTGTGATGGAGAAGCTGTAATTTCGTAAGTAGTAAAAAATATCATTGTTTGGTTGTCATTTATACATTTTGCCATTTCAACAGGATGCGGAATCGGAGCAGCTGGAACGATCAGCCAACCGCTATATGGAGCCGAATACAATTTTTCGAAGACGTTGTGAAGTGAGTGAAATGAAAAGTGAAGTGAAATTGTGAATATAGTTAAGTGTAACTAAGAATGATGTGAAAGTAATTCATGTAGGTAAATAAAATCTTCTCTTCGAATAAATTATTTTTTGTTTCATTGATGCGAAATACAATACAATACGTTAACATTTTAATTAAATCTACGTGAAAAGTATGGAGTAGATCGAATCATTATTCACATCCGATCTAAATTATTTTCACGTACGCTTCACCTACAACTCATATGAAAATTACGTGAATTCTGCTTGCTGCGCGGGCTCTGTTAGCTACCTGAAATTCACGTAAGTTTCACGTGATTTTCATGGTGGCAAAAATCTATGTATATTTTCACGTAGCGTTAATGTGAAAAGTTTTTTCGGTGTATATTTCAGCGAATAACCCAGCGGGGGAGAATGAGTCACTGTGCTGATAGTAGCAGGTTTAGCTCGATGGTGAAGGTGCCAATTTTGCCTAGTTTTTCAACTCTATTTTTTTTATCAATAAAAAAGGTTACAGTTTACAATTGAATCAACACAAATAAAAACTTCGAACGGTAGAAAAACTTTCCAGATAAATTAATATGAATCAAACATTCAGTAAATGTACCTTACCAGGTCACATAGTAGATAGCAGTACGGCACTAGTGATGCATCGCTGCCCCGGTGCACTACTCACTAAAACAAACTAAACTAAACTTCATATAACTAAACAGTGAATTTAGGTGCGGTGCGCGGGACTTTTCACTGGCTTTGGCTGTTTGTTTGCTATTTGCTCGCGCTACAATCGCAATCTTTTAATATTGTTGTTTGCGAATGAACGCTATGTACTAGTTGAGTGCGATAGTTAGAACATTCACCGATCAACCCGAACTGTCTGCCCGTACTACCTAAAAGGACTGTGTGCATATTACCATCAAGACGCCATTCACCGCCCAGACACCATTTACCGCCCAAAATCACCCTTTTGTGTGTATTTTAAAAAAACTGGGATGTTTTCTCCAAATATAAGACCTGTGTTCTGTGTCGGCATCATTGTTCGACCATTTCACTGAAAAAACATCACTTAATTATGCGAACTATAGCCAGAAATAAAATATTTGGTTTTTCGTTTCCGGTCAAATTATTGAATTCGACGCCTGTTAGTGAACTAAGCATTACTGTACTCCTAGGGCAAAAAGGATTTTTGTTTACTAGAAAGTACCTATTGGACCTAAAATCGACTTGAAACGATAGTTTTATTTTCGTAGAATAGATTTGCATCAAAAAATTTTCGATTTTTTCAATAGTTGTTGTTTTTTGAAGCGTTTAGTGATGGGCGGTAATTGGTGTATAAAAAAAAGTGTGGGTTCCTAATGACCGGTCACGCACAATTTCCTTGTTTTTAACGCATGTATTGTGTCAAATGTGTAAATTGTAAGAAGCATTTAGTTTGATTATGTTAGAAAATGATGTTTTATCGCTGAAAGTAACCGGTTACTTGAGGTTGTTTGCCGGGAATCATCATTTCGTCAGTCAATGCACTTTGTTTAAATTTGTACTAAATTTCCGGAAAAAATTTCACAAAATGTATTCTCTAAAGAGCCAAAATATGGTTTTGACAGCTCGTTGTATGGAAAATACTAAAAAGAACAGTTTTCGTATTGTTTAGATAGTTTTTCCTTAAGTAAACATTATCGATACCCGAAAAAGTCGAGTGGGCGGTAATAGGGCCAGTTGAACACCCCAAAGTTTAGTTAATTATTTTGAAAAGCGTACATTTTTCGCATTCCACTGAATTTTTTATTTAAAGTAGAGCAATTTTGGGATGTATTGGAAAAAAAAAGCGAATAAAAATCTGCCGTCGTTTTTTTATTACACATGTTTGAATTTGAAAAACCGCTTAACTGGGCGGTGAATGGCGTCTTGATGGTATTTGCAATAGGTTGGGGAAGCATGCTATTGCAAATCACCAACCACCCACTTCTCCCCTTCCATGAGGCTTTGTGAAAGTCATTATAACAATTTGACACTAAAGTAACGCGTAAATTTCGTCACGAGATGATCTAGGTATCAGTTGTGTAGCTATATGCGCATTTTTTTTTTGGCTGAAAAATGATCTGGTTTCACGTTATCGATTACTCTGTAAAAGGTATGCGTCAGACAATCTATTTCTCATACAGATTTGCACAACTTTTTGCAATATTATGAGCGGGCATTTCAAAAAATATTTCAAAAATTTTATTATCAGTTTGTTTACTAACCAACATTATTCATCTTGCATTAGATTAAGATCTGAACCTTATTCTCGTAGTTAATTCTAGGTCCAAAATATTAGTTACTACTACACGAAAATATTCTAGTGAAAGCGAAATAAAAATAAATACCACAGAGTTGATACCGTCAACTGGGGCAACATGCAACAATTTTCAACTTCAATGGCTTCTAAAATCTTAATGCTTACAGATAATCATACCTCTTGTACATCAAAAGTTTTAAGGTAGATGGGTCACCAAACTGACGTAGTCAGAAAAATTATTGGTTTCACCAGTTATTTTTCAATTAACAAAAACAAGCGATTTTCACCCTACTAAGAAAAAGGGGTAAGTTGCAACAAACTCTGTAAATAATGAAAAATCAAATGAAAACGAATAAAAATTCATTGTTTTTGATACATTTGTGATGTCATAACGCATATAGCACCAATTGCAGTTAATTTTGGTTTTTTCGAATTAAATTTTTATTTTTTTCTGACAAAAATGTTTTTAAGAAAAAAGTGTTAATCTTCTGCATACATTTAGGGGTAAAAAATACTACAAAATATTCTATTAGCTCAAATCATGAAAATAAATCTAGGAATGGATGAAATTTTAATGTTAACTAACGCATAATGCAAAACAATCATATTCCAGCATATGGAAACGCGATTTATGAGATTTAGTTCCGATTTGCATTTTGTTGCATTTTACCCCAGAAGGGTAGCTGAATTATAAAAATATTTATTTAAAAAAATTGAGAGATTGTTCGAAAAATATTTCCACATGATCAATGTTGGTATAGGATGAGGAAACCAGTATAAAGTTTGTAGGTGATATTATCAAGCCAATCCGTCATATTGGGTAAAGTTTTTTACGGCATCGAAAAATGTTAAAAATTGTACATTCATCGTTCGATTTTTCAAATTTTATATGAAAATCTAAAACTTAAAAAAACTATCTTAGGATTCAAGAAACTATGTCATCATCATTTTGTAATCATTAAAAGATAACTTTATCTCATTACATTAAATTAAAAATTGAATCTGTGTGGAGTTATATAAATGTTGCATTCAACCCCGCTGTTGCATGATGCCCCGTTTGACGGTACCATCTTTCTTATGAAACAGCTCTTTTTCTTTTAAGAAATTTAACTATTACTGCGTCCTAGAATAGGTTATTTACAAAAAAAATTTGTTTGGAAACAATGTCCGAAAATTATGTAAATGTTTACCTATCACAAAACTGTTGCTTTCACTGAAAGGCTGGCAATCCAGTTATTGATAAAAAATCTTAAAGTTCATTTTCCAAAATGTTGCCCAATTTATTGATAAATTAGCTGTATAAGCTCCATTTTCAAGTTCACGTTTTTTTCCGGTTTTCTCGATTGAGATTTCTTTATTTTCCCTGTTTAATAATATGTATATATGTATGGTTCCCCCATCGGTAGCAAGGTCCAGCCTTTGTCTGTGTGGCTTGGCCTTCGAATTGCTCTAGGGCTTCCACGGCCGATGGTTCGTCGAGGGAAGGCATCCAACCTTCAGAGACCTTCAATGGTTGGCAATCCACTCCGCTTGCAATAGTCTCTTCAGATTATCCCCAGATGCATTTCCTCTGAAATATTTAGTACATTTAGTTATTTATACAAGTAAACACATCTCACCTGTCGGCAACTTATGGGATTCGAACCCAAAAGTTTTCTTGCCGATAGTTTTTTATCTATCTGGCTCGATTGCAAAATAATGTTACGGCCGAAGATATCGAAGAGTTCGTCATGGAATGTCTCCAACGCGAATCAGCTGAAGTTCATGCCCTGGTTCGAAAGGATGTTGATGTTTCTACGCTCAGATCAATTTCTTTCAAAGTTGGGGTGGATCCAAAGTTGAAAGACACTGCGCTCTCTCCAAAGACTTGGCCTGCTGGAATATTATTCCGTGAATTCGAGGATTTTGGTTCAAAAAACCCTTTGACTCCTGCTGTCACTTTCCCACCAGTTGCGTCATCCACGGAGACTTCAGGCTGTTCTACACCTCGTTCGGCGCCAATTCAGTGAACGCCTTTACTGATGGTTTACCGAGAATGGACAAAGAGTCTTCTATAGCCTCGACTTCAAGCAACCGCATAAGACTCTCGAGTTTCTCGTCGTCCGAACCTTCCAACAGCTTTCGTGTTGACTTTCACGAACATCCCCAATTCCTCGCTTCTTCACGGGCTTCTTCACCGGGACGCAACGAGCCAGGCTTTACGGAGACCTCGGAGCCCTTCGACTCAGTCGCGCTGATTCCTGCCAGCGGCATCAGTCGTCCCGGCCCTGAGTTCGATTGCGGCGATGAGGTTCTCCAGCCTGCACTAACAGGCAAGTATTCATCTTTCGTCGACCTTCCTCTTCGATATGGATTTTTCCGTTCCAGTGAACGACGATCCGGTGTGTCTATTGGGTCTCGAGATCAACTAAACATGTACTACCAAAACGTCGACGGTATCAACTCCTGCGTTAACGAGTATCTGCTAGCCACCTCATGCTCCAGCTACGATATTGTGGCTTTCACCGAAACCTGGCTGAACGACAGAACCCTTACTAGTCAGATTTTTAGCTCCGACTACACAGTGTTCCGGCGTGACCGAGGTCCTCAGAACAGTACTAAATCCACCGACGGGGGAGTTCTGATTGCCATCCGATCCGGCCTTTTAGCCACTCTAATCGACGACAAATCATGGAACGATCGGGAATTAGTATGGATCCCTATCGATCTGGGTACTCGAAAGTTCTTCGTCGGGGTTTTATATCTACCTCCTGATCGTGCCAAAAGCGCGACCTTCGCTGAGTCGTTTTCCCGTGGCCTTTCCCGGTTGTGTTCCCTTACTGTTCCCGAGGACGACATTCTTATTATTGGCGACTTCAACCTGCCCGGACTTAAATGGTGTTTCTCCCAGTGCGGTTTTTTGTTTGCTGATCCAGTGAGATCTTCATTTACTATGTCCTCCAGTTTGATCCTCGACTCACTCAGCACAGCAACTCTCCGACAAATAACCAGCGTCGAGAATGAGAATGGTCGCTCGCTCGATCTCTGTTTTGTTAACGACGGATCCCAATTGGCAACAATTGAACTAGCTCCTGCGCCTCTGGTCAAGCTTGTTCCTCATCACCCGGCACTGCTGCTTTCGCTTGAAATCTCTGAAGTTGTGTGTATCAAGAAGCCGGCATCCTTTTTTCTCGATTTCAAGAACGCCGATTTTGTCGCTATTTCACAAACGCTTGACGCCATCGACTGGAATTCTGAACTCGAATCTTCCGATACAAACGCCGCTGCTCTGAAGTTCTCCCATATCATCAAAACCAAAACGCTCAGCAGCCACAGACCTACGTGCTCCCTGGGTCACGAAAGAGTTGCGACAAATGAAAGCACTCAAGAACAAAGCCCTCCTCTACTACATGAGGCACAAATCTCTCCACGCCAAAAACCAACATTGCAAACTTAACGCAGCTTATAAAAAAGTATGCACTCGTTGTTACCAGGGCTACCTTACCCGGATTCAACGTGGTTTTAAAACTAGACCCAAATCGTTTGGCAGTACATTAAGGACCAACGGAAAGAATCGGGCTTGCCGTCCTACATGTTTTTGGAAGACAAGTCGGCAACCTCGGACCTTGATATCTGTAACCTCTTCGCTGACAAATTCCGTAGTACTTTTGATTCTGGTTTAATATCCACGGACCAGTTGACTATTGCGGCCAGTAACGTCGCACTTCAGAGCACTTCTTTTCAGCACATCGTAATCGATGACGATACCATCTTGAAGGCGACTGCTAAGGTGAAATCCAGTGTTTCTGCAGGTCCGGATGGTATTCCCACGACTTTCCTAACACGATATATCACATATGCTGACTCCTATAAAACGAATCTTCCAAGCATCGCTCACGGAATCCACGTTCCCTTCTATTTGGAAAGAGGCTTACATGTTTCCGGTCTACAATAAAGGTGACAGGAAGAACGTTAACAATTATCACGATATTTCTGCCCTATGTGCGATCGCCAAACTGTTTGAGCTGGTTATATTAGATCCATTTTTCTCGTATTGCAATTTTTATTTCTCTAACGAACAACATGGATTCATGTCTAAGCGCTCTACGACAACAAATTTGTTGACGTTCACATCTTCCGTGCAAGACAGCTTTGTCAGAGGATCTCAAACCGACGTAATCTACACCGACCTGACCGCAGCTTTCGACAAGGTAAACCACAAAATAGCCATAGCCAAACCAGAACGTATCGGCATTTGCGGCTCTTTACTGGACAGGGTTACATAGCTACCTGATAGGACGGAAACTTATTGTACGATCAGGTGAATCATTTTCCTATTAATTCCCTGCCTCTTCTGGAGTACCTCAAGGGAGCCACCTAGGACCCATAATATTCCTGATCTACTTCAACGACGTGCTGCTGCTTCTCGATGGACCAAAACTGGCGTATGCCGACGACTTGAAATTGTTTCAACCCATCAACAGCTCCGAAGATGTCAACGTCTTGCAGAGCCAGTTTAACATCTTCGCCACCTGGTGTGATGTTAATTACCTTCCCTAGAATCGCAACAAATGTACGGTAATTTCGTTTTCACGCAAGCGGCTCCCGCTGTCCCGGCTGATTATTTTCTGGGACATGAGGTAGTTGCACGAGTTGAGCATGTGAAAGACCTTGGTGTGATCCTGGACAAACGGCTGGATTTCAAGATGCACACAAACTACATCGTCGATAAAGCTTCCAGATGCCTGGGTCTTTTATTCCGCATGACAAAAGACTTTAAGGATATTTATTGTCTCAAGAGTCCTTACTGCAGCTTGGTTCGATCATCCCTCGAATATGCCTCGGCTGTATGGTGCCCCTACTACCAAAATGGCTCGGAGCGTATCGAGGCCATCCAGAGGCATTTTTTGCGCTTCGCTCTCCGAAACCTGAACTGGCAAGATCCGTTCCGACTTCCCAGCTACGAAAGCCGCTGCCGCCTTATAGACATCGACACGCTGCAGGCTTGCCGGACCGCAACACGAGCATCTATTGTCGCCGATCTGCTTTTGTCGAGAACCGACTGCCCCGCACTGCTAGAAGCACTTCAACTCAGCGTACGATCTCGAGGCTTGAGGAATCGTGATCTTCAGCTCTTTGCTCCTCTTCGACAGAATAACTACGGAGCTAATACAGCGCTAATTGGTGCAATAAGGACGTTTAACCGCTTCTCCGATCTTTTTGATTTTGACGTTTCGAGGGAATTATTCCGAAGAAGAATCCTTAGTGCTTTAAGTATAGTATAGGGTAAATTCCGTGTAATTGTACCTATTGTCCAAAATTCTATAGAAATCGCATTTCAAGGTTCATGCCTGAAATATTGCACCTCGCGTAACTTTTGATCTCATCGTTAGAAGTTTTCGAAAACTTCAGACGTGCTAGCTTTATATTTCAACAATCACTGTGCAAAATTTCAATAAAAAATGTAGTGAAGTTTCAGAGATATTGCTGTTTGAATGAGAAAAGTCCAAAAACTCCGATTTTCGTAGAATTACTGTTTCTCTGGCCACACAAACTCCAGAGAGCTCAAATTTTGTGATATAATAGTGTGATAGTTGATCTATCTAACGCAAAAAATTTGATCAAAAAATATCCTCAGAGTAAAAAGTTATGAAAGTTCAAAGCTCTATATAATTATGAACGGTACTGTACCTACTAGTTAGACTGATAAAATGAAATCCGGTGCATTGACGTCGATCGTAAAATTTGAACTCTGGTGAAAACTGCACTTTTCCGGATGCATTTTCCGCCTTAAGCACCTCGAACACACCTCAACAGGTTAAGTTCAATCAAAATCTGAACGAAAGAAATCACTTGATAAGTGATTCATATGTGTACTTATTGTTTTATTGGCGTATTAACATCTGATATCTCTCCACACAGTCCACACCCGTCAACTTCGGTCTTTGGAAACCTCAAGCTCTCACCGCAAAGCGCTTAGTGAGTGTTGGTGGGTGGAAGTGAGAAATAACAACAAATGAAAATATTGACCTGGATATTGACGAACCACCATGAGCCGACCAGCCAGCGAGCAAATCTAACTGACTGATTCCGGTGCGGTGGAAAGTGGCCTGGTGAGTACCTGAAAATTAGATACGCGACTTTTTGAAAAGCTTGCAATAAATATGGCTAAATGATGGCAAACCATCATGAAGTCACTTGATTTCCGATTTGGTTTTAGTGAATGGCATGGTTTGATTCAATTTTGTACGTTGCAAATTATTTACTAAAAAATTGAGGACGCTTATTGGAAATAACAAGCATTTTCAATAGTTCTAGGATAGAAAATACGGAAAATTTAAATTTTAACAATATCTGCTAATTTTGGTAAAATCTGTGTAGGAACAGTCAGTTGTTTGTCTCTTAGGATACGACTTAATGATCCACAGCACAGCTTTACGGTTCTCAAAATCTTCAAATGGTAACTAAGAAAATGTTTAAACAGCTGGATTAAAAGTTTAGCAAAGATAAAAATATTTTTATTTTGTGAAGTCCACAATTGAATAAACCTCAAGATATACTCTGTTATCTGTTGGAGTGTTCGCCGATAAAAAAGATAGATATTTTCAAGAGGGCTTCGAAATGAATTGACTATAACAAAACCAGACTGACGTGAAGTTATGAGCTAATGTCAGTAAGTCAGTAACTAAGTTTTAGAAAATTAAATAGAAAAAAAATATAACATTGCTTAAGAACGTTTTTGAGCATTTGATAAAGGGTGATACGGTCAAAATTTGGTTAAGGTAAAACGCGTGTAAATCGGTGAAATCGTTTATTTAAAAAATCAAATTAAATTTATTTTTCAAGTGAAATTCAGGAAAAATATTCAGTTAGGCTTCTGCTTCTCCAAATCCGAATTTCCGGGCCTTACGCTTAACCCATGCTATCAGATTTTGTACAGCCACCTTTTCCACCTTCTTCGCCGCAGAAAGCCAGTTTGCCTTAAACTGCTGCTCGCCCTTAGCAGTTTTTTTGGTCTTCTTTAGGTTCCGCTGGACAATAGCCCAGTGTTTCTCAATTGGGCGGAGCTCTGGCGTGATGGGAGGGTTCTTGTCCTTGGGAACCACCTGTACGTTGTTGGCGGCGTACCACTCCATGACCTTTTTACCGTAATGGCAAGATGCCAAATCCGGCCTAAACAGTACAGAACAACCGTTTTTCTTCAGGAAAGGCAGCAGACGTTTATTCACACACTCTTTCACGTAAATTTCTTGGTTGACAGTCCCGGAAGCTATGAAAATGCTGCTTTTCATGCCACAGGTACAGATGGCTTGCCAAACCAGATAGTTCTTCGCGAACTTTGACAGTTTCATGTGCTTGAAAATATCTGCTACCTTTTCCCTTCCTTTTTTCGTATAAAACTCCTGTCCCGGAAGCTGCTTGTAGTCGGCTTTGACGTAGGTTTCGTCGTCCATTACCATGCAGGCAAACTTCGTCAGCATCGTCGTGTACAGCCTCCGGGATCGCGCTTTGGCCGTCGTTTGCGGCATCTCGGAGAGAGAGGTTAGCGTTTCGCTTGAAACTACCGGCAACTCTCTTTGTCGTCTCAGCGGCTTCCGGTTTTCGATTTCCCCCCGATCCAGACTTCCTGGCTGTCGACAAACGTTCCCTAAAAACTTTAATTCCATTTGTAACGGTTGATTTGGCAACTTTTAGCGGTTTTGCCAGCTTTGCGTGCGAGTAGCTCGGATTTTCGCGATGCGCGAGCAAAATTTTAATACGCTGCTCTTCTTCCTTGGACGGCATTTTGACAACTGAAGAGTGAATTCCAAAATCAAAATTGAAAGAAATACGTGAAGTTGATATTGACCAAATTTTGACCGTATCGCCCTTTATAAATGATGTCAATCTAAAGAGCAAACTCGAAATTATTGCGACACCGAAAATGTCATGGCAATTATCTTATAAAGTTAAGAATCCAACCAACATTTTAGGGGAGTTTTATACGTATGTTTACTTTAAAAATCAATAGAACCCCGATTAACTTATCGATGGAGCCTTGAGTGTGAAATTGAATACATTTTTTTTGTACGGGATTTTCATCCTCTGGGATGATTAAAGTCTTAAAAGTCATAATAGTCTTTACTGTGTTATCCGGTACCAGTTTCTAAGTTTTTTTTTTTCATTTTCTTAACTTTTCCTTCTTGTTTTTGATTGTCTTCTTGCTCTTCCGAAGTTCCCGCTTCATTATTGCCCAATACTGCTCCACCAGGCGAAGCTCCGGACAGAATTGGCTTCATACCACTCCAGGACACTTTTAAAATAGTGGCATGGTGCCAAATCTGCGCAAAATAGCGGAGCTTCGTCCTGCTGATGCAAGAGCGCCAAAAGTAAAGCCCTACAGTAAAAGTGCGGCAGACTGAATTTCGCACCGATTCGGCAGCACTGAAAAAGCTTCTGTAACCCTTCAACACTGCCAATAACGAAAACATTCGCATGACTTCTTGTTGATGTGCAACTGTGCCGCAGATTGTGAAGTTGATTTTCGTTTTGAGAATATTATTTAAGTTGTTCTCCGTTGTGTCAATTGTTAAAATAAAAATTAAGTGCTTCTTTCCGTTTTGCTCCAATGAATTTTCTCAGCTTTCTTGATTAGTTTCAATTAAAAATTTGAAAGTCACAGTCACACAGATTGCAATACCTGCCACGAATTTGAAATGGTAAAAATGGTTATGCTCGATTGGAACGACTTTTGACAGTTCGATTGGAACTCCGCGATGACAGTCTGCCGCACTTTTATTTTAGGGCTTTAGCCAAAAGGCGCTTTTTGAGGCGCTCAGATTTGTAGATCTCGCCATTCACTGTGCCCTTTGTCACGAAAGGCTCACTCGTCATCAGTTCGCAAAAGCAAATGGCCTGCCAAACGAGATGTTTGGAGGCGAATTTCGACATTTTCGACTTAAATTTGTCGTCCACATCGAACTTGCTCTTGCCGGTGAAAAATTCCAACCCCAGAGTTTGCTTAAAATCGGCTTTTTTATACATTTCGTCGTCCATCACACAGCAGCCATATTTTGTCAGCATCTTCTCGTAGAGCTTCCGTGCCCGAGTTTTAGCCGTAGATTGTTGCCGCTCATCGCGGTTTGGAAGTTCTGTACCTTGTATGTATGTAGTCCAGCTCTCTTTTTTGCATTCTGGACGTAGCTCTGCGACATGCCGATTTGTTTTACCAAATCACGGCTTGAGACGTTGGGAATTGTTTTAGTCATCAGCTTCACCTTTCCCTCCGTCTTTTTGTTCTTCGGTCCCGGTTTTCTTCTAGCTCCTTTGCCGTGGTCCAACGTCAACCGCTCCTGGAACCACTTCAACAATCTGGAGACGGTGTAATGATGAATGTTCAACATTTTTCCCAACTGCCGGTGCGACAGGTCGAAATTCCAGGAGTTTGAAAAGAATTTGTTCTCTCGACTCGCGTTGGTTCACCTCCATAAATCGAAAAACACACGCTCTTTTTTTTAACTCAAAATTAAGTATGACCGAGGTTCAAAACATAGTTCGATTCTATGAACTTAAAGTTAAGTACCCTTTTTTCCTCCTTGCGATGGATCAAAACGGAGTTCGAACTGCGAACTCAAAATTGATCCCTTTTTTTTCCTTCGGCGAGGGATCAAAGCTGAGTTCGACCTTATGAACTAAAAATTGAACTCTCTTTGTTGGACTGAAAACACTTTGCGAGTGCAGTCCGAACCGGAACAACAACCAACGAACACGTCGCAAAATTAAGTCGTTCCGGAACAATTACCGGAAGATTATGAAGGAACTTCATAATGAAATGCATGTTCACCGTGTCAGCGTAAAATTCTGTCCGTCATTGTCATCATATGGTGAGCGGCTTGGAATCCGGAAACTTCCGGATGTTGTTTACTTCCCGTGGGAAGTAACATCCGGAAGTTTACTTTGACCGGGAATGTCAAAACTTTCCACTGCTCTGTAATTGCAATGCAATGTACCGGAACAGCAACATCCGGGTACAACAAATTTTAATCATCCTTTAATTTCCTGAAAATCAGCTACCCTCGAAAAAAAAGGATAAATCCGAGTTCGGCTGCCGAACTTAGTATTGAGTATGCCTATCAGAACTTAGTTTTGCTATTGCCCAGTCAAACTCAAAGTTGAGGGATGCCACCGAAGTGCTTTTTTGAACCAAAACTACTCAATTTTGAGTTTAAAAAAAAGAGCGTGCACGACTTCGAGTTTGACAGCATGTAAACAATACACATTAATAAGAAAGTGTGCAAAATTTGTTTAATTTTTACCCAATGATAAAAAAGTTATGCTCTGTTGAATGTGTCGCAATAATTTCGTGTTCGCCCTTTATTTAACAACATTGCTAAAAATTGCAAAACGTTGTGACCTGGGGGAGGAAGACTGAAATTCGCTGTATCGTTTTCTGTATCGTTTTTTTACTGTTCGGCAAAAAGCCAGCTATTGTTAAAAGATTTGTAATCGTAAACTTTTAACTATATAAAAATTTGGTTCGGTCAATGGGAACTACCCAAAATCTAAATCTGTTATTTAAGCTAATTTTAGAACAACCATTAATCAAACAATTTTTATTTATCAGTTTCAAAAACTTCAACGAAATTTGAGCGACTCAATACGCCTGATCATGCGAAAATTTGCCAGAGCAAACAAAACCTAATTAAATCATTGTTTCATGCAAAACAAGTGCTTTTCAGCATCAAAAAAGTTTCATTGAAATTCACTAAATAAGAAATTCACTAAATAAGAAAGTAGTTTTGAACTTTCGCACTGGTCGGTAGATTGATGAGAGAAATTTGACTGTAAGATTTTTTTTTATTCAGTCTTCCTCTCCCATGTCTAATGTTTTAAAAATATCCATAAGATTCCTATTGCTTTAAAATTTCTTCAAAACCTACTTGAAAACTCCTGTATTTTACAGAACGTGGAAAAAAAGGAAAATTTCTGTAACCTTTTCCTCGGAAGTAGATCAGCGATTAAAAATGTTTATTTCGAATATTTTTTTTAATAATCTACTGAGTTTTGTCAAAAATATGCACAATTTTTTTAAATGGATCGTTGCCTTTTTGCAAAAGTTAACACTTGAATCTCAAAAACGAGCTAATAGAAAAAAAATGCAATTTTGGATTCACCATCCACCGTGTTTTTTTCAACATTATTATTTTGAAAATATAACCGATCAATGTGCGTTTTTTATTTTTCGTAAGAATACTCTTAATGCAACGGATTTTTTTTCAGTTTGAAAAACATGGTGATTTGTTTTTGTTTCAAGAACAACATCTTAACTTATCGCATTTTATTTTTAAAAAAGCAAATTCATAAATCTGTTGTTTTTTTTTGGTTTTCCTTGTTTGTTGTTTGGCCGGATACAATTTTTTCATTTAACCCACCTGTCGAAAATGTCCTAATCCATGCTTGTTCCCCGGTTTATCTTAAATTATTTCAAAAGGTTCTGGAAACGGATTGACTAGAACTAAGCTGACGTAAAGCCGTGATTGTATCATTTGATGTCGCTAATAGCTGTCACGTGTTTTGTCGGACGAAGAAAAGTCATCTCTTCCACGAAACTTTAACTTTGAGAAGGTCAAACAATTCAGCCAAAACTTCGTGGGAAACGGTCAGAATCGAATAAATAGTTTTCTTTGTATTTCCTAAATTAGTAACCTAAATATGTTGCTGTTTGTACTATTCAATCATTGATAAGGAACCTCGACAAAAATAACTTGAAAGGCATTGCTCATTGGAATAATTTTCTAACTTGTAAAAGATAAGCAGGACAAATCAAACGAGATTTCAAATGTTTCGATCATTTGCTGTTGTACAATTGGTTTAAAAATGGAGTTAAAAGGAATTGTATGTTATCTATCGAGTAGGTTATAGTTTAAGCTCTTTGTAGTATTTACTGGAGTGGTTTCCCAATATTTGCTTCATTAATTTCAGTCATTGGATCGGGCCAACTGGATTAAATATGCATATTTTTACTCTACGATAGAAGTTTGAGTTTCATATATAAATTTCACGAATAGCTGGCTAGCAAGTCATATTACGAGATTCGAGTTAGATATTTGAAATTTCAGGAATTATAATGAAAGCCTCAACCAAATTTAATTCGTTCATTTCATAGACATAATAAATACAAATTATATGGAACGTGCCACCCTTTTTCCGTCGATAACTGAGTAAATAGCAGTAGGAAAGAAAAATCCCCATTGTATAATAGCGACATTTATCAAAACATTCTAGTATAGCTCACTTCTTTGCTTCGTTTTGCTCCACGGCCTACAATAGTACTCTCGACGGGGCTTCTGCTACCAATATTTACAGTTGCTGAGAGTTATACGAGCGGCGACGACGACGACGACGAGCTCATCTGGTTGATGTGTGCTACTTCTCCAGCTGCTGGTTTTCCGCTACTTCCGGTTGTTTCGGGGGGAAGCCGAATAAAGAAAAGATGCACTCTGTTTCGCACAACTGTTGTTGTAATTGTATTCCAATTGCGCTGTTGCAGAATTCGATTTAATTTTGATTCGCAAGATTATTACCACAACACACGGACCCACTACTAGTTATTGTGGGCGTTTGCCATTAATTCTACGACCAAAAGTTAGTAGCTATTTACATCGATTTTGTGCTATAATGATAGAATTTACTTGGCAAGAGTAATCGTCATTGTTCGTCTTATTCTTCACATTGACCTGCTGCCGTTTGATGATGATGATGGTATTTATTGCTGGACGAGATGGCCTTGTCTGAGTGCAGCAAAAAAGAAGTAGAAAAAAAAATCCGCAATGTTCGGGGAATTTTCACTTCACTTTATCGCCCAAATGGGCCATATTTCCTGCGAGCGAGAACCATAACTCCACTTCCTTCCGGAGGAACCGACATCTGGTAACGGGTTGCGACTACTTTTTCGACAAAAACTACGCACTATTACGCGAGACGATTCGATTCGAGAAACATGAACGCAGCAGCTGAAAGTGGAAAATTTTCGAAATCTACGAACGCGATTTTACGCCTCGACTCGAGCGACTTTGCTTTCTCGTTTTCTCTCGTTGACTGACTGGCGATGTGGTGCGATGATGACGGCTGATCGAGTGATGTTTTGGGTTTTTTGTAGTTTTTTTCTCCGTGCTTCAAAATGTCATCGTAAAATCGCACTTTTCGACAGGGATTTCGAATTGCACGCTTGAATCGAGATAACAGCTTGTAATCCAAAATAACTAAAAGCAGTCGAATGAGTGGGTTTCATTCAAGTTTTCATTTCAATGTTCTCTCCATGGCAGAAAAACTCAAGTTCTTAATCCCTGTTCGATTTCCTAATTTTAAAAGGTCTTGTAAAGTTCCCTGTCGATCGTGATTCTAATGAGCTTTTTGCAGAAATTACGCACTTCAGTTTTCAAATTGCATCATTGAATAACGACCTGACTAAAGTCGACCAAAACCTTTGGCAGTAATAGACCTAGGTCTGATGATAGCTATCATTTGTTAAAGCCACCACCGAATTGATTCCGATCCAGCTGCAGGCTTTGTACCATCCGGGACTCTGTTGCTGCTGTTGGTTTGGAGATTGATTGTGTTATTGGCGAGGCTTTCGGAGTTCCGTTGTTGTGAATCCGGGAAGATGCACATTTATTGAAATCATTTCTGCTCTTCTTGGGCAACGTCACCGTCGCAGTTGAAAAAACGGACAGCAAACAAATATACCGGTTTCACTACGGACGGCCTGTGTTTTGCGGGTAGTTCGATCCGATTCAGCTTTCCGGAGGGTTCGGAAAATGGCCGTACAGGGTCGTACCAGCTTCTCGAAATCCCCTCAATTTTTAGCATCCTTGGGGAAAGAACAATAAATAACAATAAACAATAAGAAAAACAATTTCGAGTGTTTATAGGTAGTGTTTTTTTTAAGCAATCATTAAAATTATTCAAAAATAACCTTCAACAGAAGATGTTTGCCGTATAACTTTTACTGCTAAAGCAACTTTTTGTAAAACACATCAAGCTGCAAAAGCAAATATTTCCAAAATGGCGATGAAGAAAAACCATTTTGTTTTTCAACCATTTTGTGGTTAATGATCGAGGACTACCAAAAAGGTTAAAAAAATTCCTTGAAAAATTGTTTAAATAATAATCATAATGGCGGTTTCGATGCAAAACCCATAAAATGGTTATTTAAGAACCATCAATGGTTAAAAAAAATATGAATGCAGTAGAAATCAATTTCTACCTATACGAATTGAACGAAGCTAAAGGGAAACGGTTTTCGACTTGCGTGCGAGCGAGATGCATAACGGAATCGAATGACAGTTGCTAACGGAATCTTTAGTAGGAGTGAATGGGATGAAGCATCAAAACGTAAAAAAAACGGGAAAAGCCAGGCGGAGTACGAGTAAAATGTCAAATTTCATTCATTCATTTCGAAGAGAGCGTCAACATTTGCTGCACACCAGCATCGCGCGGTAGCAAAAATGCGAGGTGCAAAAATTATTGATAACTTCGTGGAATAATAAAATTTTGTGAGTTTAGAAATAAGTGAAAACGGTATTTCCGTATCCGTGCGCGTCGACTTTAGTCGCGGGAATTGGGTTCGCGTGAGTTGAGACCAGTGAAAAAGTGCCGTGAAGATAGCGTTGGGGCGCAACAGCAAAATAGATACACTTTCTCGGGTGGTATTTTTTTTTATCCGCATCTACTACGCCCCCCGCACCGTCGTCAGCACATAATTGTTGTACTTTTATATCTACGCAATATGGGAATAATCATTTCAATTTTGTCAAGAAAGTGGGAAATTCCGTCTGGAAAGTGAAGCACCATCCCATACGTGGACGCAAACAATCAACTTATTGGCTTGACTCCGGAAAGGTGCCCCCCAATAAACCTCTAGGAAGGTCTGCCTCTACACGTAAAATATCTATAGGAGGAAAACAAAACTACGCCTTTACTACTCCGGGACGTATTCTGCTCGAATCGAGCGTAAGGAGTTTATCTGGAAGCGGAACCTACTGTCTGTCTACATTTTTCGAGAAATCTCTGCAGGAGGATGGCGGACCAGAACGAGAAAATCCTCCATCGATTGCTGGCCATCGATGGCAACAATGAGTGTGCGGATTGTGCGACCAAAAGTAAGTGTTTTTTTTCCTTTTAATTATTTTAAACTTGTCATAAACCATCGAAGGAAGGATTACATACTTATCGAAATCCTCAGGGTCTCAATCCCCTCTTCAGAATAATTCACTGGAAATTGCATTTTTCCCTGAATGAGTTTCGTTCTTCTGGTCCTCCTTTTCCTCCTTCCGAGTACCTATATGAGGATTGCATTCCGACCGACCGAACGTAATCGTTATTAGTTGCAGGAAAACGTAGGCGCCACCAGATAGGCGTAAAATAGAAAACACTGTAGGGTGACCAGCGTGCTAAAATACCTGGTTAGGTCGTGTATAGTTCAGTTTTATTTTCTGATCAGTTTAAAAAGGTAATTTAAAGAAGTTAAAAACAGTGAGATTAGGAATTTACCTACTTTACGAACGCTTAAGGCTTAGAACAATCCTTTCCCATAGCCAAATGTTGCCTGCATTTGGCACGTGACCAATTCTGGTCAGCTAATGATCCATTTTAGCTTGGAGCGGATGAGATTTATCATGTTTTATTCTTCCTGTATTAAGATGAGTAACAGTATTCTATACTGTGGTTCGTTAAATTATTTAAAAAATGCCTATGTCTACCTATCACAGTTGTAGGTAGTTCAGTGAAATAAAATCTTTGTTTTTACTCGACATTCATAAGCATAGAATTATGATGGCATCGAGTCTAAAAAGACGCCACCATTCAGTTCCCGTGTACCAAATTTCTTGTTTTGTTTCTCTATGAACTTTGTATGGGAGCCCTCGGTTTCCTCCGGCTCCGAGGAGAAGAGTAAAAACTCCTTATCCACTCCGGTTTTCGATAAGTTAGTGGATTGGTAACCCTTGCACCTAATTGTTTGTGGATTTGTCATACGTACGAACGTACAGAAAATTTCACCTCCCACACCACCCCAACCTTCCCGAGCCAGCCAGCAGATGACGGCGTGTGTTGTATGTTTCTTCCGTTTCTCGCATCCATCAGCATATCTACCTATAGAAGAAAAGGCGTTCACTCGATGAGGCGGGTGGCTATTCGGTAATTGTAACAGACGGTCTCCGCCACTAAGGCCTATATTGCAAATATAACGAGGATGACGACGCACGACGGTCACACGCTTGGTGCTAATTTTTTTTTGCTTACATTGGCCTCATACGTATTAGATAGCGGGCAACATGGAATGACGCTAAATTATCAGCTGCTAGCAATTGCCACTTGTGCAATTGTTAGATCAGCTGAAGATTCGAAATCTTGCTGCTAACGTCGTCAGGGAGTGTTTTGTCACCTCTGATTCCATGTTATGAAAACGGAGTTTGAGGCAACAAGTTTAAATCCGTTAAAAATTTAATTCACCACGTTTTAATAAAATTAATATATACCTACTTTTTCCCCTTAGATCCCGAATGGGCCTCCTACAACATCGGCATCTTCCTTTGTACCCGATGCTGTGCCGTGCATCGGAGCATGGGAGCACACATTTCCAAGGTGAAACATCTCAAGCTGGACAAATGGGAGGACAGTCAGCTGGAGCGGATGATCGAAGTGGGCAACAAAGCCTCGAAGCTGAAATACGAACAGCGGGTACCTGCCTGCTACCGGCGGCCCCGGGAAAACGATCCACAGTGAGTAAATCGAAACGGACTAAGTTGAGTTGAGGTATTCATGTTGTGGTTTCTTCTTACAGAACCCTGATCGAGCAATGGATCCGGGCAAAATACGATCGGTTAGAGTTTTGCATGAACGAACGACCGGCCTACACTTCCGGCCACATGGAAGGTTTTCTGATGAAACGAGGCAAAGAGGACAGTCGCTACCAGTTGCGCAAGTTTGTGCTTTCGGAGGCGGACGACACTCTGCGCTACTTTGTGAAGGAGAAACGTGAACCAAAGGCTATCCTAAGAATAACGGAACTCAATGTGGTTTACGCTCCTGCCAAGGTCGGCAATCCAAATTCGCTGCAATTGACATTCATGAAAGATGGCACGACCCGGCACATTTACGTTTATCATGACGATCCGAAGGAGATCAACAACTGGTACATGGCTATCCGTTGTGCTAAGTTGCATAGGCTACAGATTGCCTACCCTAGTGCATCGGAAAGTGATTTGGTAGATTTTTTGACACACGATTTCGCCCGCGAAGGATGGCTGCTGAAAACCGGTCCCCGTACGACCGATAGCTACAAACGGCGATGGTTCACTTTGGATGATCGTAAGCTGATGTACCACGACGATCCGCTGGATGCCAACCCGAAGGGTGAAATCTTTCTCGGGAATCAGCTTGATGGATACAGCCTTCGGATAGGAGCCCCGGTTGGAGCCAAAGATCAAGGGTTCAGTTTTACGTTGTTCACCCCGGAGAGAACCTACAATCTGTCGTCGCATAGCGAGCAGGATCGTGACGAGTGGATGGCAGTCATCCAGAGGGTGCTCGAAAAGCCACTGACACCGCAGGACAGTTCCAGTAAGTTTTTTAGGTTTTAGGTAGTTTTGCTTAAGACCCCTAATTATTATTTTTTTTATTCATTTTTGTAGTATCAGCACGCCTGATCCGGAAGCGTGGTGGAACCAACTCGATCAATATCTTCACTGGTAGGTAATAACCTATTTTTTCTACCTAATTTAAAACAGACAACTATCAGTTCGGTGCATGATGGATTCTCGAGAACAGTTACGATGGGAATCGGGGAAAGATTCCCTGAAAAGAATAACTTGTCTTGAGAGACCTAAAACTGAGCATTTTATTCTCAGTTCAAATAAGGGCTAATTTATCCTCATGATTATGTTAGAGTCTGTCGTAATCTTACGGCGCAAATCAGATTTATAGACTATTTAAGATTGCAAATGAATCGTATTACATCGTAATGTTTAGTGTTAATTTAGAATTAAATTGAAATTTGTAAATTGCTCTGAATTAGACTAAGAACAAACACGCATTATGTATTAGTTTAAATGTTAGATTAATCAGAATTGTTTTTGTACAATTGTGTTTTAATGTTCATAAAATGCCTCCAGACTTTACTAGAATTACTAAATCCAAGTACCCGCAAATTTCTGAAGATTGTTTCTTTGAACGGGCTTCATTTTTCATCATCGATATCAATACAAAAGCATTAACATTAACCTTAAGTAATTTATTCACAATGCACACATCTACAACAAAGCAAATCCTGTTACTGAGAACAAGTGTGGCTAGATTGATAATTGCTCGCGCGAGTTAATGATCAAGCAATTACAAAAAAGGGAAGGTGGCCAAAATGGCTCGTCTAGCAGGAATAAATCTGCTGCACAAAATGCACAGAGAAACATACTTATTCAGCACCGAAGAAGTTCATTCTTAGCTACGTTTTTCTAACGCTAAAACAAGACATGAAATAGAAGCAAAAAAAAACACACTTTAGCAAACAACTATAACAACATTCGATCACTGCCCGTTATTTGCCAGAAAAAACAAGGAATCGAGAGACATACGACCAGTTTGATTCGTTGAAATAACTCTGATTTTATTATGAAATTTATGATACAGCTTTTTGAAAAGTGAATTATTTATCTTGGGATTTCAAAATTATTCTAAGATTTTTTCAAGAGAGCATTGTTTTTTTCAAATTCAGATTGAAAAAGGAAAGTGTTTTGGAGTGTTTCGATAAGTGCAAGTAATGTGAAAATGTGTTTTTTCCCTGAAAGTTTGAGTGTGCAAAAATATCGGTACTTTTTCCAAACGTTTGTTGCATTGAAGGAATATTGAGAATTAAAGCATATACATAAAATATTGCATTACTCCTGATAACATGTGAAGCATCTATCTAAGTTATCTTTAGCCCGTAAGAAGTAGTTAGACAATTTATAGTAAAGTATTTAAAAAAACACGCATCAATAGAAAAAGAATATAGCAATCCTCGTAATATTTGTAAGAAGCTGTACACACAACGTCGGAACATATACCGTTGAACATTGGAATCTTTAAGGTTGCAATTTTGGAACATTGTTAGGAAGATTTTAGATGGTAGCATTCTTTGTATAAGTAATTAATTTATTAAACAAACATTTCTATAAACGGCATAAAAAACCAAACTAACATTACATGAATTGCTGTCGCTCAAATGACTAAAATAATATACAAGAAAAATGACAGTAATTCCCATCACGAAAAAGCGAAACTGTTTCCAAATTTTTTCATTAAATTTTTTGGTGAATCGTCGTCTCCACATGATGTCACCATAAATGCGACAGCTGCGTAGTTTTGCCAGTAGTCACCGCACTGGTGTATGTGAGGGAAGAATGCAATTAACCATCAGATAGCTGTAGCTTTGTGTTGTCTTTATTTAAATGATTTGCCTTCTGTGTAGCTAATAGTCTAATGATTAAAATACAACAAGAAACAATGAGAAACTTCAGAAGGGATAATACAATCTGCCAAATAATTAGCGAATGTTCGATCGACAAGGTCGGCCATTTACTCTTATAGTGGGTATTAGTTTACGTAGATTTATTTTAGCGAGTGGTAGTAAAAAAAGATCATAATCATCATCAAATAAAAAAGTAAAAATTATCGATAGCTCTAAATTACGTAGGGTAGGAACAATAATTTAATAAATCTAAAAACAAGAGACTAAACCGCGAAACAAATTTGGCATCAGAAAAGAAAGGCTAAAGACTAGTGAATCGAAAATAAACATATGACAAGAAGAAGAAAAGAAGCAACTTAATCTATTCGCGGTACGATTTTATTACTAGAGAAACTTCCTGTTTGATCCACCGTATCCAGTCCGGATCGACTCGTTTTTCGAAGGTCACTTCTTGGAACACTGGCACTCTTTTGATCTCCTGGAAACCCATTTTTCCGAACATCCCAATAGCCTTGGTGTTGCTGTCTTTAGTTATGGCTTTATAACGTTGAATTCCTAGCTGATCGATACCATAGAGTAACATTAACAAAGTTGATTCCCAACCGTAGCGCTTTCCCCTGGATAATGGTTCTGCAATCATGATTTCTATTTCTCCCGTTTTGAAAGCTTGTTCCTCTTCAGCAAGAAGAAATATATTAGTGTCACCCACCAGAGAGTCGATTTCATTTCCACCTTTTTCGAACTCCGACCGGTCCAATACTAGAAACGTACATTCTAAAATTTAAATTTTTAGTTAGTTTTTCTTCCATAGAATTTAATCAGAAATTGTCCATTGCATTTGTCCTTACTGTTGTCGTCCTCGCGCCAGCTTTGCTGCATTTGGTATTCCTCCTCCAGGCTCAGGGGTTCCGAGGCCGTGAGTTGCTGTAGCTCTTCGTCCTGCATCCAGCGGTGGTATTTCTGCACGTGCTTCCTCTCGTAGGGCACCAGCATTACGTTTCTCCCCACCAACATGATGTTTTCGTTTAGGCGCATTATTTTCCACTGAAAGTAACTAGGTATTTGTAAATTGATAAAATATGCTAAATTGATAAAAACTATATTTTTCACAGCACATCTTAAAAAAATTGAAAGGAGAGACATAAGGGGAAATGAGAAAAAAGACAAGATGAGATAATGAAGATATAGGACAGAAAGAGAATAGAGAGGGAGAAGGGGCAGAAAAAATCGGAGAAGAAATTTCAAAGACGGGAAAGTTTTCGCAATACCTTAGGAAAATGAGGCAAATAGTTATGGAGAGAAAAGAAAGAGAAAAAAGGGAAAGAAGAGAAAGATGAGAGGCAAAAAATAGATAAAAGAGACACTAAACAGAAATGAGAGACATAAGACAATAGATTGAGACAGAAGAGATAATGAAAAAAGAGATATGAAAGAGAGCGATTAGAGAATAGAGAAAGAAGATTGATTAGAGAGGGAAGGGCAAAAATGAGAAAGAGATGAAATAAAAGAAGAAAGAGATAGAGAAAATCACTGAAGAGAAAAAACAAAAAAGAGAGAGAGAGAGAGTGATAGAAAATGAAACCAAAGGTAATTATGCAGAATAAGAGAAACAGAGTATAGAAATTATTTATTTATTTATTTGATGATGATCCTAGGCTTAAGCCTTTAATCTGAATTTAAACTTAAAAATTATCGATCATAATTTTATGTAAAACACCTCTTAATACTGATGCAAAAACAGCAATATTTCTATCACATACGGTTGAAATAGAAACAGTGCTGTAAAAAAATATAACACCCAGAGATCTTGAAAACATTTTTGCATGGTAAAATTTTCAAAATGTCAAAATTTCTACCACTTTTTCCCAACACCAGTGAACTTGCTCTAAGATTAATTTCTTCTACATGTGCATTGTGAAGTGCCATCATCCTGTACATTGGTTCGTTTCTCGCTTAATTCTGTATCCTGTGTATAAGCTGGAATGGCCTTACGCTGCGTAGACTACTGCGTCCTTCATTGGGGGATATTTGCAAAAGCATGTACGGCGAATAAAATCTTCCACTTGTCAAATCCTTGAAAAATAATGCATCGTTTGATTTCCTGCGATTTTCTAGCGAATCCAATCCGACCAGCATGCACAGGGCTCGATAATCCCGCATTTCATCTTGCCATCCAAGATTCCTCAGAGCGTATTTGAGAAATTTCTTTTGAACTCTTTCCAATCTGTTTACGTGGACATTGTAGTAGGGTTGCCAAACAACACTGGCGTACTCGATTGTAGTCCGAACTAAACCTACATAAATTGAGACGATTGTGTAGGGGTCGTTCAACTCATGGCAGACTCTACTGATCATTCCAAACATAGAGTTAGCTTTGGCCACTACCTGCTCTATATGTTTCGTGAAATTCAGTTCTTTGTCTATCTCAACTCCAAGATCCTTTACAGAGGTCTTTCTAGTGATAATCAAGCTGTTTTCAAGGCGATAATCATACATGATGTTTGTTGGCTTCCGAGAAAACGATATAACACTGCATTTTGAGGCGTTCAACTTCAATCCATAGGTTCTGCAACAGTCCGAAAAACGGTGCAGTGCGTTTTGCAGAGTCGAGCAATCATTCAGGTTGCGAACAGGGAGAAACATTTTCAAATCATCAGCGTATAACAGCACAAAAACCTCCTACAGTACCTCGGGGAACTCGTTCATAACAGTGATGAAGAGAAGAGGTCCCAAGTGACTCCCTTGGGGCACACCACTGTTAACCGAGAATGCACCGGATCTGGCATTCCCCAGCTTTACATATTGAATTCTTTCAATTAAGTATGAATGTATCCATTTAAGGCAAGTATTGGCAATTCCATTTTTGCTGAGCACGGATAGCAGTGAATTGATATCGATCACATCAAATGCTTTTGACATATCAGTATAAAAAGCGTCGACTTGCAATCCTTGCATCATCCATATCGAAATTCTTGATACAAACTCCCCGAGATTTGTTATGGTTGATCGTTTTTTAAGAAAACCGTGTTGAACTTGCGACATTTTTCTTTCTAACTATGGATACATTTGGTCGTACACAATACTTTCGAAAAGCTTCGGTATGGCAGAGAGAATTGCAACTCCTCGATAATTTTCGACAGAGAGCTTATGTGCAAAATTATGGAGGAATAACAGACAGATGAGAGACATTTTTTCTTTATTTTTTTTTCTCGAGGAATTTAAAAATAAGAGGAACACATTGAAGGGTGAAAGAAACAGCGAAAAAAGTAGAAGTTTTAAGCTAGAAATTTAGAAAAAGGGAAGAACAAAAAGAAATAATGTAACACTAGAATGAAAAGACGAAAAAATGAGTATTAAAAACGGAGAACATAAATCGAAAAAGGAGGAAGAGGAAGAAGAGGAAAAGTACTTCTCTTTGAAACGAAAGCTGTTTACTAAACACGAAGGAAGAGGGAACAGATGCGGGTAGAGTAAGAAGTAAAGACGAAAAAAGGAGACAAAAAATAAAGGCAGTAAGGAACGACTGGGATGCAAGGTTGCCGAAACCACAGAAATATCTATAATTTCACAGAATTTTGAGCAAATTTTCATCAGAGAATCTATGTCACAGAACACGGAATTAAAAAAATATTCACAGATTTCACAGAATTTTAAAAATTACATACGTTTTCCCAAAATTGATTTTGTTTACGTCAATATAAATTTTCGATTCTTACAACAAATTGGAAAATGTTATAAGGTGAGTAATGTTGATTGATTTTTCTCAAATAAAATGTAAAAAAGACGCAATTTGACTTGATTTTTTAATTAAATTATTCAAAAACCATCATAGAATTCATCACAGAATTTTTGAGTAAAATCACAGAATGTCAGAATTTTTTTTCGGTAAAACCCAGAATTTTTTCGGCAACCTTGCTGGGATGGTGTATACAGAGACAGGGTGCAGGAAAAGAGAAACAGAGGAGAAAAGAGAAACTCGATAAGCATGGAGAGAGGAGAGAAAACAATAGGAAGTGAAAAAATGTTAGAAACAGTTGAAGTAGTGGAGATTGCGGGTTCAAGTCCTGTCTGTAAGCCGTGGTAACTTTTTTGAGATATTTATGATATTTACGGCTTATGTTCTTCCTTTTCTTTAATCCTCATGTTTCTCTAAAATTATTCATCACCTTACAAAATTTAAGTATAAAAGGATGATCAAAACAGAAACTAGATATGGGAGAGATCCAGTAAAAGTGAAGCGGAAATGGAACAAATATGATGCGATACATCATTTTGGGACTCATTTTTCTGACCCGATCAGAAGTACGAAGTTATAGCCATGACAATAAAGGGGATCAACAGTAAGGGAAAGATATTAAGAAAAGAGTAACAAAACACTTACAAAAAAAGAACGAAAAGAAGAGATAAGAGATCTGGAAGAAAACAATGAAGATCATCAAATAAGAGAAAAGGACCCAGCTAACATGAAATCGTAATAGAAATGATAATCCAAATCGAATATTAAGATATTTTCAATGACCATCGTAAACAAGTTGATATTGAGTGATTATCTATCATTCATTTACGACAAGCTTTGCCCCAAAAAAAGTTGAATCGGATAGGAGTTTAGTCAATTCGTAAATATGTCACCAAAAAGTTCAGAATATGCTAAATCGTCATTTACGATTTGAGTAAACTGATTTACGATAAATGGGCGGTCCTTCAATTGACACTCCATCCAGTCTCCTCTTTAGACAGCCAACTCGGAGGACTGGAGTTCAAATCTCGGTCGAGGTTAATTTTTTTTCTGTTGATTTTGATTTTTGTGGGAAAATCGAATCGTTGGAATCTTGTCATTGTAGATATATCGTCTCCACTTTTGTAGCCTTATGCTATTTTGGTAAGTTTAATACAATCTTTCCATCTGGTATATTTGTTTGAATAATTCTGTTGTTCCTGTGTTATACCTTCATAAATGTTTGCTGGGGATAAGGTAAAGAATAGAAGGGAAAAGAGAGTTTACAAAAATCCCATGAAATATTTTTGGGCTATATTCTTATACTGTTTTGATATACGTTGCATATACATAATAGAAAGATCGTATAAAAGTTGAAAAAAAACTACATTTACCTACCAAAGTGGAGGCATACATACATAAATTTAATTTCTTTCTTAAGCCACGAAAACTACATCTTTTTTTTGCCAGGAATTTACTACTTCGTGGCATTCTTCCCTAAAAAACTACATCAATAGGCGAGGGAAGCGGTGCTAAAATTTCACCCAACTATTGACAGATCTTACAGGTTTTTCTTAAGGAGAGAAAGAATAACTTTTCGATTCCATCACCGATTGAGCGTTATGCGACACCTAATTCGTACCAATCGGAAGAATGCCATCGACAATACTTTCTAGTTCTCTCATTTGTCAATATAACTCAATTCACATATAATTCTTAGCCATCTGGATGCACTGCTAGTTGCAGAGAGAACATGACGATGATTTTCTCACTTAAAGCCCGCGCGGGAGTGAAACCATCTCAAAATTTACAAACTTTCTATCATATTCGATTTAAACTGACTTCAGACGACATTTTATGCGATTTTTTTACTATGCAGTTGGAATTGCGATTTGCGACACCATTGTAAACGACTTTCTGATACGATTTCATGTACGCTGGGATGAAGACGAAAACAAGAGAAAAGAACTGGGAAGAATGTAAGAGAGGACAGTAAAATGTAAAATTTAACTATAAGAAAAAAAAAAAACGGAAAAGTGAGAAGAAAACGGCGAGAAGAGCACAAGAAACAAAACAAATAAAGTGAATAGGCTAGAGGGGAGTTGTGTGACTTCGTTCGAAGATAACAAAAGCGTTGGAAGACTAAAAGGAGAAGAAAAAGAAAAAAAGGTAAGCGAGAAACTCCATTAAAAGAATTATAGACAAGATAAGGTTGCCAGCTGCGGGCTAATTTGTCTAAAAACCGGACAAAATCCAGGCATTTGATTTCAAAATTGTCGATCAAACATTCGGGCTATTGCCGAGCAAATTAGGTCAAACCCGAAAGTTTCTTAACAAAAATTTTGAAAAAAAAAATTCATCAAAATTTGTTAGTAGATTTTAAATTTTATTTAACGCTTCCATCATAATTTTTTTTAAATTTGCTAAAAAATGTCGTTTTGGACGCATAAATAATTTTTTTTTTGTTCGGTTTGGCAAATAAGGTGAATAAATCCGGGCTCTCATTCATTGCAATCCAGGCAACCAGGCCGGACTGGACTTTTCCCAAATTTTGTTAAAATATCCCGGCAAACCCTGTTAAAACAGGGAACTCTAGCAAGCTTAAGATAAGATGAAGAATGAAAAGGGAGTCCATACAGAGAAAATTAATAAAAAAGTAAATAACAAAAAGAGGAAAATAGAAAGAGAGTGTAAACAGAAAAAAGGTAAGGAAAATTTGGAAAAATAGTGAAGATAGAAATAAAACAATAAATAATTTGAACCAAAAAACGCTCAGCATTGAAGAGGCTTAAATACTGTAAGGTTTTTTACGCGTTTTTTGCACGATTGTTTTCTACACGGCTTTTTTTGAGCGGTTTCTGAGAGAATTTTTTTTAAGTCCTTTTCAAAGGAAAACACTGTTTTAGCGTGGTCGAAAACCGAAACCCTTAAAATCTTTTTGAGACCTGAGATCTGAGACATGAGACCTGATACATGAGACCTGGAATCTGAGACTTGTGTCATGTCTCAATGTCTCATGCCTCAGGTCTCAGATTTCCGGTCTTAGGTCTCAGATCTCAGATCTCGAATCTCAAGTCTTATGTCTCAGGTCTCATGTCTCTTGTCTCAGGTGTCAGGTCTCAGGTCCCATGTCTCATGTCTCAGGACTCAGGTCTCAGGTCTTAGGTCTTAAGTATCAAGTATCATTTCGTTTGTCTCTTGTCTCAGGTCTCATGTCTCAGATCCCATGTCCCAAGTCTCAGGGCTCAGGCCTGAGGTCTCAGGTCTCATGTCTTAAGTCTCAATGTAATTATCATGTCATTGTCAATGTCATATCATGTAATGAATGTCAGGTCCTCCTTGTCCTAACTTCAAGTTTTTTTACGCAGTTTTCGGGAACTAACGCGGTTTTTTATGAGAATTTTTTTTACGCGGTATATGTATAAAAGAATTTGAAACAAAGCAACTGAAAAGTAAAACGAAGTGAAAAGGATTTTTCGGAAATTATTTTAAATTGAAAAAGAAAAAATTTAAATGCTAAAATTAAAATTTTATTCATAAAAAAATATGAAAACAACAATCGGAAACAAATTCGAAAACGATAAAAACAAAAGTTTTTAAAAACACTTTAAAAACGTTCCTCTGACACTTACAAACAAGTAGGGAAATATCCATGGCACGCAAACATAAAACTCTAGCACGAAATTCACAATCGACGAGGCCTCGACTAGTTTAGATAGTCTTCTTCAGCTGTGCCAGCTTGGTTAGGCAAGCATCCCTCCAGGCACGTCGCTCCGGCAGTTTGTCCAGCGGCACCATCTGCTCCAGCTCCTTGGACACCTGCTGCGCAACCTTCCCATCCATTTTGGGAGTTGGGCCCATCGTTTGGCTGACGGCGTAGATTGTGTTTGAGTATCGATCGCAATAGCTGAGCATACCTTCTGCATTGAGGTGAGCCGTTTCCAGAGGTCCCAGGAAGGCATATCGCATACCCAACCCATCGGACATGACACTGTCGATGTCCTTAACGCTCAGAATCCCATCGGCTACCAAGCGCCAGGTTTCGTTCAGAATGGCGTACTGGATGCGATTCAGGGCGAAACCTTCGATCTCTCGGGACAGAGTCACTGGCTTTTGACCGATTTCTGTCATCAGTTCACGTGTTTTGGCCGTGTACTGTGGTTTGGTCCACGGCGCCGGGACGATTTCCACCAGTGGCACGTAGTAGGGTGGGTTGACCGGATGAGATACGAGAACCTAAAATCGTATTTTGAAGTAGTAATTTTAAAGAATTTAATCGATAACAGTATCCTACCTGATCCTTATGCTTCAAGTCCTTGCTGAAGAGCGACGGCACAAAGGTGCTGGTGGAGCTGGAAATAATTGTATTGTTTCCAACAACGGCGTCCAGGTCCTTGTAGAGCTTCTTCTTGAGCTCGATATTTTCCGGAACACATTCCTGCAGGAACAGGGCACCGTCGACGGTTTCCTTCAAGTTGAACGAGCCTCGAATGCACGCAAATTGTTCCGCCGCCGTGAGGGTACCACGTAGCAGCCCATTGCGTTCCAGATTTTCCAGCTCCTCCCGGGTGTCTTTGAGAGCCTTCTGTACCACCTCCGGAATGATATCGAAAATGGTTACCTGGTAACCGACGCCGGCGAACAGCATGGCCCATGATCGGCCGATCAAACCGCTGGATATAGAAAATGATTATATTATAGTTGAAGTTATACCATTATACTATCGTGTTTTAATATCAGTCAGATTAAAGTTTCCTTTAAAAATTTTACTCTGAGTTTCACAAGTTGTGAAATTGGAATTTGGTTTTCTGATCTGAATCAATCAATTTAATCTCAATATAATATGATTTTTTCATATGAATTTTGGTTCTTAAATTGTTCTGATTGTTGATGGTGATCGGTTTCTTATATCTGAACGTAATTTTTGTATTCTAAATCTGAGTTTGTATTTTGTATCTTATCAAAGCTTCAAGTAAATTCATGAAAGTGTGTTCAAATCCAATCCTACAGAGAAAACAGGCAAATCACAAACAGGCAAACAGGAGAATCGGAACTTCCTTTACCGTATGTACATTACAAATTTGCTGTACTGTTTGACCTGAGAGTTATTACGACTGATATTCAGGTCGAACGGTATCGTCACAAATTCATTATCTTGAAAGCTATTTGAACTGATATTCAGGCCGAGTGATGCTCTTGCAAATCTATAAGCATGAAAGTTATTTGCATTAATATTCAGGGCTGATATTTTGGTCAAACAATATTCTTGCAAATTTCAAAGCTTGAAGCTTTTTGGACTAATATTGAGGCCGAATGGTATTCTTGCAATTTTCTCAGCTTGAAAGCTATTTGGATTGATATTCAGGCCAAACGATACTCTTGCAAAGGAGACTGGGCAAAATTATATAGAACTTGATTTTATGGTGTACACGGGTGTGCATTATACGGTTGATGAGACAATAAAAAGTCACTATGGGGCCAAAAATATCTACCATGCGAGAGAAAACATGAAACAAATTCGGTATAAATTCAGTCAGCAGCTTTGAAGGTTAACTGCTAAAAATTCAATATGACTTCCTACAACCAATAACTTTTTCCTAACACGGTAGATTGTCATGGCCCATACAACATTTTTCTTGTCTCGTTAAGATCTTTCGAACCGTATATTGCACATCTGTGTACACAAGAAAACCAAATTGACCATTCTCGTTTTTAATAAAGCTTAAAAGTTTAGTGCACTGATATTTAAGCCGAAATTTTTTTTTCTGCAAATTTACTACCTTAAAAGCTATCTGGACAAATATCTAGGCCAAATGGTATCCCTGCAAATTTCTTACGTTCATCCGTAAAAACTGTGTTTTTTGAAAAGCAACAGAATATGAGTTCAGTAAGTACTGGCTGACGAGTGGTGGTTTGTGTGCAACACGAGGCCCCTCAGTGGTCATGTCACCTTTTATTCACAACTCCTATCTCACCTAACTTCCCTGTGTTACCGGCTGGAATGCGAGTATCTTAAGCGGAGATCGGGTACCCAACCCCGGTGGATGCTTTGGACGCATGCAGACTGAGAAGGTAGCTGCACGCATCTGTTCTCCAGGTCAGGGGCGACTCAAACAGCGTCTGTCTCGCAGCGAGCGGGTGAATTTATGAAATGCGGCTCCCGCCAGTTAAGTCCAAGATGGCAGCCCCATCGCGGGATAGGAGCCTTAGGCTAACAACCTACTGATCTCGATTTATTAAATTGTTACGGAAACTGGGACAAGAATTAACCGAATTGGAACTTTGGCAACGATTTTTAGCATGAAAACACGGACTAGAATTGAGACTTGTAATGTTTTGACCCTTGCCCAGCCAGGTAAGCTGGCTCAACTTGCTAGAGAAGCTAGCCGCCTCAAGCTAGAGATATTGGGACTGGTCGAAGTCCGTTTGCCTAAAACTGGAAAACACAAAACTCAGACCGGACAAGTCCTGCTTTACTCTGCCATACGAGAAGAACACGCTACTCGGGAACGAGGAGTTGGTTTCCTATTAAGCCCGCAGGCCCATGCGGCCCTCATTAGATGGGAACCGATAAACGAAAGAATAATCGTAGCCAGATTCAGAACACGGGTTAGAAACCTAACAATGGTCCAGAAAAAGCAGTTTTACAGTCTATCGAACAGCGTGGTTGAGAAAATTTCGAAGGGAGACATTCAAATCCACTTAGGCAACTTCAACGTAAAGATTGGCTCCGATAATCAGAACTTTGAGCGCATCATGGGGCGCCATGGTCTATGACAGATGAGCGAAAACGGAGAGCTGCTTGAAGAGTTTTGTGGCAACAAAAACATGGTGATCGGTGGATCGCTCTTCCCCCATCGACCAGCACATAAGGTCAGAATCAGAGGTGAAAAGGGCATACGTTGAACAGCTTGAATCCCGAGCCTCGGAATTGCCGACAGACGGAACAGTGGCGTAGAATCAAGAATGCCTTTATCACGACGAGCCATGGTACTCTCGGTAAAGTTTGTGGATGTCGGATTGTTCCCGTAAGGGCCACAAGACAGAAACTGTTCCGCAAATTTGAACTGATTTTTTATTATAATCGTTAAATTTCTCCTGAAATTGAAACATATTAATTTTCTTACAATCTGCTTCTGGATTACAATTGATGTTACAGTAATGTTTCAGTTTCTTATTTCTAAGTGTTTAAATTCATGCTTGATAGTGACTTACGTTTAGTGTTTCTTTCTGTATTCGTCGTCTATCCGATATTCAGTCCTTTACGGTACCAATGGTACGATCGAAGGCAGCTCTGACTATAAGACGTTTTGTTTTTAGGTTCTAATTTCAATAATTGTGTAGTATAAAACTAGTACCTGCTGTCTGTCGTGTCCTGGTTAATCGTAATCTGGTTAAATTACGGTTCCTTCACTTGTCGTGTCACCAACCTTGTGTTGTGGAAAGCCTAATATAAATTTTTATGTCGAATATGAATGTAAATTGTTTTAATTCACCTTTTGGTATTTTAGTTCCGTCTCTTAGTGTTTTATAGGTATTAAATAGTACTATCGGAGTTTGCCAAGTAAATAGCTTTATAAATCAGCACAAATAGTGTTTCCAATGAATTCTAAATTCGCTTCTAATGATGACTTGCTAAATTTCGTTAAGCAATTGACAGATCTAGCTTCTGATTGTTTGTTTATTTATCTTTGCCTATGCTGTCCTTACATTTCTAATAACAGTGGAGCCGTCTTTTAATGGGGGCTGATTGGAATAGGAGGCGTGGTCGCGCATTGCGTAACACGGATGAAACTTAAAGTATGGTCGATGATCGGAGAAAGACGAAAGTCGGAATTGGGTAGGTATATACTGGGTCAGCCAAAGCAGCCGTCCACTTACGATATGCGGAGCTGGAAAAAGCAGTTAAACGAGCTTGTAGACGAGACAAGAGAGCCTGGACAAACTCCCTAGCCGAAGAGGAAGAAAAAGCCGTCGCCAATGGAGATATCCGATTACTTTATGACATTTCTTGCCGCCTTAGTGGTGGATCCAGGAGAAAATTGACGCTTGACAGCAACAAGCTGGATTCCTATCCGGACGATCATGTGTGGACCACATCACAACGCTACGTATAATACTGGAATAAATCAACGAATTCTAGGACTCTCTTCTGCTGGTGTTCGTTGAATCCGAAAAGGAATTCACACGACTGAACCACGAAAACATCTGGGCTGCTCTTACACGACGAGGAGTTCCAGAGAAACTAGTTCACCTAGTACACCTTCACCTCATTCACAGTTGTGGTAGGCCACGACCACATGACCAATCAGAAGCTACTAGAATGTCGCAGCATGCTTTCATCACGCTAGGAGTACTTGCTGGTATAAATACCACCCCTTGTGTGAAAGATCTGTCATTCAGTTGTCACACTTGCTTGAATAAACATATCTCTTAGTTTAGTCTAGTCTTTTATTCTTCTGGGAACACGAGGGAAAGCATGGCTACAACACAGCACTTACAAACATTTTTGTCAGTGTACCGTTCCACGCCAGCTCGAAGCGCTCCTGACGGCAAGACCCCTGCTCATCGTTTCCTCGGTAGGCACATCTCCACCCAACTGGACCTTCTGAAGCCAACGCTACCAAGCCCAACACGAATCAACGATGCTCAAAACGCTCAGTTCAATAAACGTCATGGCGCTGTGCAAAGGAAATTCGTCGCTGGAAATCCGGTTCTGGCCAAGGTTCATCAAGGGAATTCCGCCCAGTAGATTCCGGGTCGGATCATCAAACCCAAAGGTAACGTGAAGTACACCGTACTCCTGGACAACGGTCGACTCATCAGATCCCACACCACTGAAGGCCTGGTTCATCGAAACAGCAGCACCGGTTCCAACACCACGGACAAGACCAACCCGAAATCGCTGTCTGCCCAAGCGATTGAGATCTTTCTTAAAAAAGGGAGATGTGGTAGGCCACGACCACAAGACCAATCAGAAGCTACTAGAATGTCGCAGCATGCTATCATCACTCTAGGAGTATCTGCTGGTATAAATACCACTACCTGTGTGAAAGCTAAGTCATTCAGTTGTCACACTTTCTTGAATAAACATATACTTTAGTTTAGTCAACTTGCCTTTTCATTCGTCTGGGAACACGACAACAGTACGAACATTTTCGTGCAAGGTCCTGCACGACGGTGTCTCTTTCTCATCGTAATGGATGAGATTCTAACTGGATCGATCAACTATGCACCGAACCGGGGATTGCCGTGGAATTCTTCAACAATGGAGCAACTGAACGATCTTGATCTGGCAGACGATATTGTTTTGCTCGCCAAACACAACCGGATATGCAGAGCAAACTCGACGACCTCATCGTAAGCTTCAAGTCAGCAGATCTCAAAGTCAATGTCGGAAAGACCAAGTCGATGAAAATCAACACAGATAACCGTTCTAATTTCGTGGAAGCTGGGCAACATGTTGAGAAAGTGAAGTGCTTCCAGTATCTTGGAAGCCAGATTACGCCTTATGGTGGTACCAAGAAAGACATCGAAACCCGGATCAGAAAAGCCCGATTTGCGTTTGCGAGCCTCCAAAACATCTGGCGGTCACGCCAGATCTCTCTACGAACGAAAATCAGAATCTTCAACTCAAACGTCGAATCCGTATTGCTGTACGGGTGCGAAACTTGGTGCACATATGCGGTGACGACGCGAAAACTGCAAGTATTTGTAAAACGCTGCCTGCGGAATATCATCCGCGCTTGGTGGCCTGGCAACTGGATCTCGAATGAGGAACTACATCGCCGGTGTCATCAAAGGGCGCTAGAAATCGAGATTCGGGAACGTAAGTGGAGATGGATCGGGCACACGCTGCGAAAAGATGAATACGAGATTTGCAGAGAGGCGTTAGATTGGAAGCCAGAAGGACATCGAAGAAGAGGCGGACCCAGAAACCCTAGCCGCTGAAATCCGAACTGTCGACGAGAATCGCACAGTTGACGAAAACCTCGACTGGCACCAAGTGAAGACGCGCCGCTGGCTCTTTGAACGTGTATCGAAAATTAACTATAAATATATTTGGGCCTTCGCTTACTAACGCGTGAATGCGTACAACTGTGCTCACTTGTATGTAGCATCTTGATCTGTCAAGAGTGAGCCAGCGCTTTGTTTACGTTTGAAACATTCGTTTCTTCCAAAATGTCGTGAATTAAAAAAAAAAGTTAAAATTCGTGTGTTGGACACTAGGATGCGAGAGAAGGGCATCTCGATAAATGAAGTAGCGAAATGTTTCGGCATTCACAAGTTCGGGGAACACTATACGTTCGATGATTTGCCAGGAAGAGCCAGAAAACCAGGACCATCTGACCAAAATCTGGACCGTAAGGTAATCAACCTCATCAACCGGAATCGATCGATTTCCATACGGGATTTGGCGAAAAAAGCTGGGACATCGATCGGAATGGTACAGCGGATCAAGAAGCGGAACAACCTGAAGACATACAAAAAGCAGAAAGTGTCCAAACAAACGTCTGAACAAAAATCAAGAGCCAAAACCAGAGCCCGGATGCTGTATCATCGGATTTTGCAGAAGCCAGATGCGTGCATTCTCATGGACCATGCAACTTATGTAAAAGAGGATTCCAGTACTCTTCCGGGACCACAATTCTACACTGCAGCTATTGGGGGGGATGTGAGTGACCACGAGAAGTCGATTGAGGTGGAAAAATTTGGCCAGAAAGTGCTAGGGAGTTTGTCCAGGCTCTCTTGTCTCGTCTACAAGCTCGTTTAACTGCTTTTTCCAGCTCCGCATATCGTAAGTGGACGGCTGCTTTGGCTGACCCAGTATATACCTGCCCAATTCCGACTTTCGTCTTTCTCCGATCATCGACCATACTTTAAGTTTCATCCGTGTTACGCAATGCGCGACCACGCCTCCTATTCCAATCAGCCCCCATTAAAAGACGGCAGGCGCGATTGCGGATTGAAGTCGGCGATTTTCTTTACAAAAGGAACAATAAATGCCGATATCTACCAAAAGGAGTGTTTGCAGAAAAGGTTTCTGCCGCTATATAAGAAACATATGTTTCCACCATTGTTCTGGCCGGATTTGGCGTCAGCCCACTACGCTAAATCCACTCTTAGATGGTTTGAGGATAACGATGTAGATTTCGTTGAGAAAGATGTAAACCCACAAAACTGCCCCCAGCTTCGCCCCATAGAACGATATTCGGCTATCGTCAAGAGAGTTTTCAAGAAGGATGGTAAGGCCAACATGACCATGGCGGTTTTCAAGAAAATTTGGAATGCTGCAGCCAAGAAGTGTGATCAATCAGCTGTACAAAACCTAATGAAACGCGTCAAGTCGAAAGTCCAAGAATATTACCAATAATTATTTTTTACTTGAATTTTTTTATAAACTGTAAGAATAAGTTTTTTAAAACACTTCCGAACTGTTTCTTTGTTTGAATCATCAATAAAATCAAAACAATGAAAAAATGTGTTTATAACTTATTTTCAATACATTCCTTACTTTTTCAAGTTTCAGCCCAAATAGACTTTTTTAGTGTCTGAACACGAAACAATTAAGTTACTCACAAATTATAGCTGTATTCTATGGTTAAATTAGCGTCCTTCTTAAGGTGGCCATTATGCCCTTTTCTGCCCTACAAATTTCGCCATGGTTCTTGTGGAACATTATTTTGTTCTCAGGCTTTTGTAGTCCTTACAGTGTCGATTAATAAGTGGAAAAAATCCAAGTTTGCTCAAGGAAACTTAGGCCTTTCATACATTATAAAAAATCTGAAACAGATCTTTTGAAACAATTCCGAATGAATGTTTAGCTTTAGACTCACATAAAAGAGACCAATAATATGAGTCTTTTCACAATAAAACCCTCTGTAGAATATTTTCCTTTAATCAATGAGACTTGAATGACACTGCAGGTCTAAAAGTATTGAATAAATAATAATAATGCTTACTTTGCCACTCTGTTTAACACTGTTGTCATAAAAAAAGCAGTAGATAGCAGTAAAAAGAAATAATAATCAGAAAGAACCATGATTCCCCATCGATTATGTTGTAGTTGAAAAATCGCATTGTAACGGTGTTTGATAACATTCGGTTTTATTTAAACAAGTGATTTTAAAAGCGTCATGTAAAGGGATCGAAAACAAACTGACGAGGCAAAACAACAGTAAACAGATTAAAAACAAAAGAGAATTTTTATAGGGTACCTACCTACATACAGTTAAAATTTGATATTGATTCACTTCTTCTGGGTTGAACAAAAATTTCATGATTAATGAACCCGCATGTTGACTAGCTCTGGATAGTTGATTAAAAACTGTATAGGCTGTCGTGTGACGCAATTAAACCAGTTTGTTATATCGAGAAAGCACACACTTTGAATGACAACGAATATGTGATCTATTTTTTAAACTCAACTTTCATCTGACTGATATTCACATGTTTAGGGATAAAACATAAACTTACCTGCCAATAATTCCGATCTTTTCCTTCTTGAATTTGGAGGCCATTTTTAACTGGTTTAAATCTTATTCACCGGATGAAAAGCTGCCGAACTAGAGATTGGTAAAAGAGATGGCTGATTGAACAGTTTAAATCACAATCGAAGAACCACACCAACGAATCTTCCACCGACGACCCAAAAAACGCGACCGTACCGGAGGACAGAGTTGAACCAACTGATTACGGAATGCAACACTCTCTCGGCTCATATATTGGCTTGGCTGCATGCAGCTATTTATTTTATCATCAAGCCGGGCCGGGCGTTATTTGTGTATTTTCCTCGGCTTGTCGATTGTTATTTCTTTATTTCATATTAGTCCGGCTAGGATGGATTCGTGTATCATTTGAGCGTAGAAGCCTTACTTTGTTCAATGGTTTAGGTTCAGTTCCTATCGGCGCTTCCAGCGATTAGAAACAACTATTTAGACATTTGAAATAGCGATTCGGGTGTTAAATCGCCGAAAAAAGGTTTAAAGTGAGCAGCATTTAGATCCAATTTTAAAGTAGCGCGCCATAAAGGTGGAATAACGATGGTTCAGCTAATTGTCTTTTCTGTTCTATGCCTTCCATCTGAGCTGATAAGCGGCTGAAGTAGCAAACAAACGAGATTGGCTGAGCTTTGCGACCGATAAGGAAATGTTTGAAATAAATATGAGCTGCCACCTAGATAGTACTTTTCCGAGTGTTCTCAGATTAAAAATAGTTGTTGTTTACGGGTATTATATAAATATATCTTTTTTTCCTCAACTTCAAACAACACTGAAAAATACTTCAAATGAAGGATGTAACTCTATCGTCAAGTTACTTCTTCAAGTGGTCGTTATCATCGAAAAAGTATCCCCCTTGTTCCGCCTTTCGTTCTATCAGTGTGAAAGCAATTGACCCAATTGGCATGGGTCAGTTCACCGGGATCATTCAATAAGATAGAGTTAGTCAAATAAGCGTGAAATACTGTCAAATTAGTCGTCCTTTATCAGAGTGATTCGGAAGGTTGACGTGGTCATTTGTCATTTTTCTTTAGCCGACGACTTGAAACTGGTATAAGAAACTACCAAATTTGATTTATTAATTTTAATTAGCTTGTTCAATTGAATTAAACTTACACTTCTATCAAAATTACATTAGAAATCTATCAGATAGCAGGTTTTTTAAAGTTATTGCAAATGATTAACAACTTCAGGACGTTGCTAAATTTGTTGATCTTTTTTATGACGGTCGCCATAGAAAGGATTGATCTTTTTCTTATCCCATCCGTATCTTTTGGTTCACTGTGAAAATTTAGTAATATTTTGTTTCGTAGATTTTAGCACTTTTTTCAAAAGTTATTTAAACTATTTTTGTTTTGTTGATATCATCGTTTTTCAGAAACAATTTAACGTTAAATTCACTCAGAGTAATATTTCAAGTTCTTGAAACACAGAGTGATAATAAAGTTCACGTACTTTTTTATAAATACCTAGAATTTATGTTATATACGTAAAATCAAATCGAATCAACTAAACAACACCTTTTAAAATGGATGGAAATCGGCAAAGAACCACGCGACGAAAAGGGACTAGCGATTGGAAACTTGGAACATGGAACTGCCGATCTCTAAATTTTGTGGGCAGTACCCACGTGCTCTCCAACGAATTTAAGAGCCGCAAATTCGACATCGTAGCGCTGCAGGAGGTATGCTGGAAGGGCTCAACGGTACGAACGTACCCAGATACACGAACTTGGAACAGCTTTTATAGTGATGGGAAAGCTGCAAAAGCGCGATCGGGTGGTGGCCGATCAACTCACGAATGTGCCGGTTGAGAATCAAGGGCCGGTTCTTCAATATCAGCATCATCAACGTGCCCAGCCCTCACCTCGGAAGTACCGGTGACGACAAAGACGAATTTTTCGCGTAGCTGGAGCGTGAATACGACCGTTGCCCAAAACATGATATCAGGTCGGCCAGGAGGAGGAATTTAAACCGACAATTGGAAGGTTCAGTGGGCACCAGCTGACCAACGAAAACGGCCTCAGACTTATTGATTTCGCCGCCTCTAAACGAATGGCCGTACGTAGTACCTTTTTCCAGCACCGCCTCCCACACAAGTACACCTGGAGATCACTGTACCAAACGCAATCACAGATCGACCACGTTTTGATTGACAGTCGGCACTTCTCGGACATCATCGACGTCAGATCCTGTCGAGGCGCCAAGATCGAGTCAGACCACTAACTGGTGATGGTGAAGATACGTCCAAAACTCTCCGTAGTGAACAACACACGAAACCGGCGCCCGCCTCGGTTAAATATCGCACGACTGAAGCAACCTGAGGTCATGGAAGACTACGCGCAATCGATCGAAGCAGCGCTGCCGGCAGAGGGCGAGCTTGACGAAGCCCCTCTCGAGGACTGTTGGGATACCATCAAGACAGCCATCAACAGTGCTGCGGAGAAAGTCATCGATTATGTGGAGCGAACTCGACGGAACGACTGGTTCGACGAGGAGTGTAGGAGGGTGATGGACGAAGAGAATGCCGCGCGGGCGGCAGTAGTGCAAAGAGGCACTCGTCGAAATGTGGAAAATCACCGACAGCGGAAGAGGCAACGAGTCCGAATTTTCCAGGAGAAAAAGCGCCGCCTGGAGGAGGAGGAGCTCGAGGAGCTGGAGCAGCTGCATCGTTCCCAAGAAACAGGAAAGTTCTATCAGAAACTCAACGCATCCCGCAAAGGCTTCGTGCCGCAAGCCGAAATGTGCCGGGATAAGGACGGGGGCATCCTGACGAACAATCGTGAGGTGATCAAAAGGTGGAAGCAGCACTTCGATGAACACCTGAACGGCGCACATGCAGGAGATCAGGACGGTTGGGGAAGGTACATCGCCGGCGTAGTCAACGACGTAGAGGAGCCACTCCCAACGATGAGTGAAGTTAAGGAAGCCATTGGAAAATCATGGACGAGAACGGCTTTTCCGGGAAGCTGATCAGACTGATCAAGGCGACGATGGATGGAACGCAGTGCTGTGTGCGGATTTCGGGTGAATTGTCGAGTTCATTCGAATCGCGCAGGGGGCTTCGACAAGGTGATGATCTATCGTGCATGATGTTCAACGTGGCGCTAGAAGGTGTTATTCGACGAGCGGTGGGCGAAATGCGGGGCACGATTTTCAACAGATCCAGTCAACTTATTTGCTTTGCCGATGACATTGATATAGTCGGCAGATCATCTGCGGCGGTGGAAGACATCTACCGCAAATTGAAACGCGAAGCAAGAAGGATTGGGTTGATGATTAATACGTCCAAGACGAAGTACATGCTGGCCTGCGGATCCGAGACTGACCGAACCCGCTTGTCCAGTAATAACAAGGTCATGATCGACGGCGATGAGCTGGAGATAGTCGAAGACTTTGTCTATCTCGGCTCACTGGTGACCGCAGACAATGACACCAGCCGTGAGATCCGGAGGCGAATTATCAGCGGAAGTCGTGCCTACTATGGACTCAACAAGCAACTGCGGTCGAGAAGACTTAGTGTAACCTGTATATGACGCTCATTAGACCGGTTGTTCTCTACGGGCACGAGACATGGATATTGCTCTAGGAGGACCTGCGTACACTCGGAGTATTCGAGCGACGAGTGTTAAGAACCATCTTTGGCGGCATACAGGAGAACGGAGTGTGGAGGCGAACATTTTTGTTTATTTGTTTATTTGTGTAAAAACATCAACGGACCACATGTTGATCCTAATGATAACTTAATAAAATAATGAGTTAAAAACTAGTTAAATCTACAAAGTTCTCGAAACCATTAAAATTTTTCTTCGGAAAGTAGTCCTTGAAGCGTCGAAGTCGAAGTACTCGGCGAAGCGGCTGAAAGTTCTCAAAATCCCAATAAGAGCGCTGTTGGCTCCGTAGTTATTTAGCCGGATGGGAACATAGAGCTGTAGATTTTGGTTCCTTAATCCTCGGGGTCGCACACTGAGAGGAATAGCCTCCAGCAGCATGGGAGCGTCAATCCTCGACGCAAGGAGATCCGCTACGACTAGAGCACGTGCAGCGTTACGACGAATTTGAAGCGTGTCTAAATCAATTAGGCGGCAACGGTTTTCGTAACTGGGTAAACGAAACGGATCTAACCAGTTCAAGTGTCGCAGGGCATAACGTATGAAACGCCGCTGGATAGCCTCTATTCGTTCAGCTCCGTTCTGGTAAAATGGGCACCAAACTGCAGATGCATATTCAAGCGTTGAGCGAACTATGCTGCAATACAAACTTTTTAGGCAGTACACATCTTTAAACTCCTTTGTTACGCGAAATAAGAAGCCAAGACTTCTAGACGCTTTATCGACGATGTAATTCGTATGAGTCTTAAACTCCAGCCGGTGGTCTAGGATAACGCCCAGATCGTTGATGTGGTCCACCCGGGCGATGATTTCGTTCCCAAGAGTGTACTCTGCGTGAAGAGGGTTCCGCTTGCGAGAAAAAGAAATGACCGCACATTTGCTGTGGTTCAGAGGCAAGCAGTTGGTGTCACACCAGTGAGCGAAGGTGTTGAACTGCCTTTGCAAGAGATCGATATCGTCTTGGCCATTGATGGTGTGGAAAAGTTCGAGGTCGTCGGCATACGCAAGTTTTCGGCAAAATCGTTAAAATAGATGACAAAAATTATCGGTCCCAAGTGGCTTCCCTGGGGCACACCTGAACAAGCAGAGAATTGTCTTGAAAAGTAATTTCCAGTTTGCAAAGATAACCTTCGTCCCGTTAAATAGCTTCGAAACCAGTCCAGTAGGGAACCACAGAATCCTAAGCGTTCGAGTTTAGCAATAGCAATATCGTGATTTACTTTATCGAAAGCAGCAGACAGATCAGTATAGATGGCGTCGGTTTGTGATTTCATGGTGAAGCTATCTTGCACGAACGATGTAAAAGTCAGCAAATTTGTTGTCGTGGATCGTTTCGGCAGAAATCCGTGCTGATCATTGGAAATGTATTGTTTTGAGGACGAGTAAATCGGATCCAGAACAACCAATTCGAACAGTTTGGCTATCGAACAAAGAGCTGATATTCCGCGGTAGTTGTTCACATCTTTCTTATTTCCCTTTTTGTGAATAGGGAACATGTAAGCTTCTTTCCAGAGCGAGGGAAAGGTTGCGAAGTCCAGCGAAGCTCGAAAAATATGTCTGATGGGAGTCAGCAAGTGTTGCATGAAACGTTTCAAGAAGATAGCTGGTATCCCGTCCGGACCCGTAGATGATGAAATGGCTGCGTCATCGAAGGCAATACCGTTTAAGGAAGAGTCTAGAGGTGTGATATTTCCTACAGCCATATCCAGTTGCTCTGAGGAAATGGACCCAGTTGTGAAAACGCTAGAAAATTTCTCAGCAAAGAGGTTGCATATTTCAAGATCGGTGTTCGCTGTGTGGCCGTTCAAAAACATTTGAGATGGAAGCCCAGATTCTTTCCGCTGATTTTTAACGTACTTCCAGAAAGATCTCGGGTTGGTCTTAAAATTACGCTGTAGTCGGTGGAGATAGTTCTGGTAGCAGCGCCTACTACTTTTTTTGTGTTTTGTGTTCAGCTTGCGGTATTCTTCCTTTGTGCAGAAGGATTTGTGCTTGCTGAAGTTTCGAAGAGCACGGTTTTTTGCCGTCTTCAGTTGTCGCAGTTGATAAGTGACCCAGGGAGCTCGAGGGTTGGAGGGGTTTTGACGCAGCATTAACAGTGATGAATATCACCCTGAAAAAAGTTACCCCATTTTTGAAGTCTAATAACTTTTTTATCATAAGTCGGATTGAAATGCAGTCTTCGGATGAAGTATTTATCTCAGTTTAGGCTTTATGAAAAACCGTATTCAAAAAAAATTGGCCGAAGAGGACTGGATTTTCATGTTCCTCTCTTACAAAATGTCTCAAAATTCCATAAAAACTTTAGGCTCGTTGAGCGACCCCTTCCCGTGATCCGATCTGGCCCAAATTTGGCATGAGACCTTGTACTAGTCCTAGGATCAATTTAAGCCTGCAGCGCATAACATTTCATAAGCTTGAAATTTCCCATACAAATTTGGAGCAGTCTAGTGGAGACCCTTAATGTTTCTTTGAGATGAAATAACCAATAGTATGAAAATCCCATAGAATGTTTTTCTTGTTTGGGTCGAATGTATTGGTAAAGTCTCAGGTTTAATTTCTCTCATCTCTTTTTCCTCAGTATCCAGATTTCAAGTCTCAGGTCTCATATTTTCGGAATAAGCTGAGTTTTTCGCCATTAGCTTTTGGGAACTGGGTTGCCAGGTGCCCAGATTTGTCTGTAAAACCAAGACTTTCGACCCTTCGTCCAGATATTGGTCAGACACAGATTTTGCCCAGATTTTTGCTTAGAGTGCCCAGATTTTACAGACTTTCAAAATTGAGTGACGAAATCGATATTCATGTATCGAATTTGATCCGTAAGTGCCAGATTAGACTGTAAATCTCGCTTGTATTCATGGGTATTTGACCAATTATTCATTAAACTTTTTTTAAAATAAGACTGGCATGGTACGTGGTAGAAAACAGTGTTAGTTATATAGTTCTCAACTCGCCGAAAATAACCCGAAAACAAAACCCTCCAACCAGCTCCCCCCCCCCCTCCCCCTTCCCGCTCACACGCATCGGCAAAACTCTTGATCATGATCTTTCCTTGTGCACAGACACGCACAGACTTTTTTTCAAAATTGCCCAGATTTTTTATCCTCAACACCTGGCATCCCTGTTTGGGAATCAACACCGCTTTTTTATATGGTGCGTGTCAGTACCCCTTAAGAAATATTTTGGTGTAAAAAAAACCAACAAATGAATGGGTTGAACTCCTTTAAAAAATAGAAAATAATCTATAGATATAAAAATGAAATGAACCCAAAAAACAATGAAAATAAAAAAAAACAGTTAAAAAATAGAAAAAAAAGGACAAAAATGTTCCTACAGGTAATAAAAAGTGGTTAGAAATAGCACAAAATCAGGAGCTTCTACCTTATTTTTTTAGTTATTTTGACTAAGAAATTCAAAAACCACCGCAACCGTTTCTTTCCGTGTACGGTTGCCATTTGTGGGTGACCGACGGATTCCGAAAATGTTTATGTGCGATATGTTAGATAATGAAAAAAGTTTACCTTTATCTTTAAATTTGGATATAAATGCACAATCTAATACGGTTTCTCCAACGAAAAAGTTTTTATCCAACACTATAAACCGTACACTTATCACTTATTTTTCACTGCGATTTAAAAACCATCCGCAAACCCCCATCAGCAAAAACGAGCGAAACAAATCGATGTCAAAATTTTCGAGATCACTCAATTCGCTCACAGTCACTCATTTGCTCGCTCTCCATTTGTTTTGGCTTGGATTTTCGCTCCCACCCTGAGCTCATGACCGGATTCTTCCTCCCGGTAAAATTTCAAATTTTAAAAACATAAAAGCATGATATTTCGTTATTCAATTTACAATTTGGTCTTTTTTTTCAAGCTCAGGAACAATTCTTGTGCACGTAATCCACGGTTTGACAAAACTTGGCAACATAGTTCGCCCAATTCTTCTGCTATAGGGGAGATGAGGGCATAACGAGCACCCAGGGCATAATGAGCACTACTCTTTTCTACGAAAGTACGTATTTTCTTAAATAAATTTTCATTAGGATTTGTTTCGTACTTCCTATAGTATTAATTTTTCACAAAAAAAGGAATCTCCTTATCATCTTTACAGAGATATTTATAAAAAACTAGCTTGGTTCTCAAGTTACGAAAATATTATAATTTTTGAGCACCACGAAATAAGCTCTTATGACCTTAAAATAACCTTGATCTATAATGTACGCACTGCAACATGATCTACACATTGTTTCTCAATTTTTACCATCATATAATTTTTGATTTTTCACTTTTATCAATTTTAAAACACGTTTTTACTTAAATTTGTTGACTAGGGGCATATAGAGCACCATATTATCGAGGCATAATGAGCATTTTCTGCCGTAGAATCTAGCAGCGAATTAAAATTGATTTATAGCGCCACACCTTGACTAGTTTCCATCAGACGATTTAGCCTATTGGTAAGGTGTCGGAGAGGTAATCAAAACTCTAGCGTTAGATTTCTGTTCGAGGTGATTTTTTTCCATTTACAATTCATGGTCGATTTTTTTATTGTTACATTATACGGCTAGTAGCATCATCCTCCGAACAAAGCACATAATGTATGAGCGTGCGTGAATTGTTTGTATTCTACAAACAGACCTAGATTATTTTGTTATTGCTTTTTTTGATGAATCTACGACTCACCTGACTTCATCGAATTGAATTCGCTGCTAGATTCCCCGGCAGAAAACGCACATCTTGCCCTGCTTAATGGTGCTCATACTGCCTCGGGGGGGGGGGGTTCTCATTATGCCTCCACAGTGGCTGGTTTTCAGCTTTTGGCAAAAATTTTTAAAATGCATTTTTTAACGTTTTCATCTAGTTTTTCACGTTTCAGCCCGTTTGGGAATAAGCTTTTCAAGTGTCTGAACACGAAACAATAATGTAACCTCCATATTATAGCTATTTTCTATGGTTAAATAACCGTTTTCCTTAAGGTGGCCATTATGCCCCCATCTCCCCTAGGCTTCTTTAAAAAACAATTTGTTGTCAGATTTTCATTTTTTAAACTTAGTCACGTCATAAGCTTAAGCTTTACAATAACTTTATATATATTCTTGAAATTCATTCTTACATATTTGGATGCTGACGTGAAAAAAAGAAGATTCTGTTTTTCGACTTAAAAAGACGATAAATTAAAAAATAAAATAACTAAAGACATAATCTAATTAATGATTTTAAGTCTGCTTTCTTGGTTTTACACAAATTAAATGCATAAAAACCCATACACGGGGTTTTTAACGAACTTAATGTGTGGAAATTCCCGGAAGCTATCCCACGTTTCCCGGGAATCATCTCCCAGCTGTGGATGGTGAAGGCGTGAGTCACTCATCTATAACCAAAACAAACCACACTCGCTGAATCCAGAAGTCACTCGTTCCTTGTTCCTTCTGGCTGCTTCCGCGCACGATTCCGTTTCTTTACAGTGCCGTTCTGTTCAAGCCACATTACGGCTAGTGTCATTCGGTTCGGTCATCACGAAAGGTGAAAAAATATGACGATATCGGTGTGAACAAGAAATCGCGACGTGACGACGATTCTAGAGAGTCAGTAGAAAGAAAATCGAATCTTTTGATTATCCATAGTGCGGGAGATGGAAAAAATGAGCTACCAGATTACGCTGCAGGATTGCATCGGTGGTGATAGCACCTTCGATATTGACGTGTTCGAAAGGACAATCATCCAGCAGCAGCAACAGGTTCCGCAGTATTTTCAGCACCTGACGGTGGAGGAAAATTCCCAGCAAATTGGTTCGCTGGATTTGGTGCTGGTGGCCACTACCAAAGGAGGAGAAAATACACCCACTACAACGACGACGAGCGAAGGTGGGAAAGTCAAACCAGATCCGCCTCTCCCTAGTACGGTGGACACCGAGCAGGTCCAAAGCCTGATCCAGACGAACCACCAGCCTCCGAGGAATATTGATAGTATCGATGCACCTCCTAGTGATATGATTCTATTAGAGAAAATTGATGATGATCAGGAGGAGGACGGAGGGTACTTATGAAGAGATTTTTCATCTAACCTTTTTCCCACCCCCTTTTTTCTGCTCGCCTAACTTTGCCAATGTTTTAACTTTAATCTGCGCGCGCCACCCTTCTTTGTCTATCTTATCGCGTTTCTGCTTTCTCTGTCTCTGTTTTCCCACTTACAGACTTGCTGGTGTGTCTCTGTCTCTTGGTGATTTTCTGGATGTTTTGTATATGCCGTATAACATTCAGCCTGGTACCTATCTATACCTGCCTCTGTATATATGCTCCTGGCTAGTTAGAGAATTTTGGCCGTTTCGGTCTGACTCGCTAACTGGTTGGCCACAATACAAGCAATTTTCGTGAAGAGGGGTTTTCCACCGATCACTGGCTAGCTAGCTGTAAATTAATTTGCCATACACCCATCCCAAAAACCGTGCCCACCCACGCACGTTTTGGTGTCGTTTGCGCCAGCCATCAGGTTAAAGGAGAAAATTGAAAAAGGGAGAAAAAAAAAACTTGTAAGACATCTTAAGTGTAGATATATGCTGCTTATTTTTATCCTTGTGGAAAAACACAAACCACGGCAGCACAGCACATTACAATGCGATCGGTAGCATAATTCGATTGGCATCAGCATATTTTCCTCGTGTTATGGTTTTTTTTTGGGTATTTCCAGCTGGGAATGGTTGGAGTATACTTTTAGTTTTTATAGCTATAAGGATGGCCCTCAACCGAAAACTGTACTATAGAAAATTTAAAAAAAAATACCGGTAACTAGAGGAAACTGGTCTGCAAATTAATCTAAAGTAGGAACTTAAAATGTATTTGTATTTTAATTTGAAATTTCATCTGACAGTATTGTCTACATAAATTCTTTGCCAGTTTGATTTAAGGATTTCAGTTTTCAGACCGGAAATGTGACAAAACATATCTTAAAATATAGCCATATGATATAGAAGCATATCCTAAATCATCGTTCAGCTTTTTTTTTATTTTAATCAATTGGTTCATTCTTTCCCGTCCAGATAATATTAGAACGATGAGCAAGGATGTTTCCGTTTATAAAAGTTTAAATTACTTCTGGAATGATAAAACTTTTTGAGCACACCAACCCGATTCAGAAAACATCTGATGACAATAAAATGCTTCTACCAATCTTCAGCTTGGGGCTGCGTAAAGCTGTAAGCAGGAAAAAAATAAGAAAAATAAACACATGATTGAGATATGAAATTAATTTTCCTGACAGCTCATTCTTTTGTCCCGAAAGACCGGCCCGATGTGGTCTAATAATAGCCGTGGGGGATTTTAATCGATTCTTAAATGGAAGCCAAGGGATCTGGATGCTACAATATAATCATCGTTCTTAAAACAGCATTGGTTTTTTTTAAATATTATTTTTGTAAATATGCATAAATTTTTGTTCAATTTTAAACAAAAAAATTAAACCCCAGAGTTTGCATTAAATATGTTCATAACGAGAGGACAATTTCCTTAAAAAATTGCATGAATTCAAAAAATTATTATTAGTACGGAATTCTAATCCTCAACAATTATTGCATGGCCTTTGAACGATCTAGTCTAGAATCTAGAATTCTTCCTTCAAAATACTTTCCTTTCGCCCTTTTCTCACACCACAACCACCTTCACTTAGCTGTCGCGTATCAACTTCTTTTAGCCGCTACCCAGCAAAAAAAAAAAAATGGAAAAAAGCCCAAACAACACAACCGTTTTCCACAATATGATTATGTTTTTCCCGTTATTTATTTTCTTTAGTTTTTCTTCATCCGAATTGTGTAGTCAGTACGAAAACAATACTCTAAACGATGAAGGAGAGCCATCGCATGCCACTATCACAATGGAGGTACACACCACTCTGAGTAGAGCATTATTTAAGTTAACAGGGCCTAGGGTTCAGGAAGTTTTATGTAGTAGCTTTCGGGATACCGGTAGATTATGAGTAGCAAAACTGAAAATTCGACATTTTCGGAAATAACACATATACACAGTTTGAATCAAATAATTTCGGTAATTTAACAAAAAGTTGCTAATAAATCCGTTTACTTAAAAACAGATTTAATGTTAAGTTATTACAGATTTTGTTATCCTACAGTTTAGATGAGCTTTGTAACATTCAACCTTCATTTTGGTTTAAGGAAGTAATCAAAAGTGTATCTTACAGGGTCTTGATGAGCAAGGAATGGCCCGTTATCGGTGCGACTATGGTGATTGTGATCGGAGTTACAGTACGGTGGGAAACCTTCGTACCCACATGAAAACTCATCGAGGTTAGTATGCTTTTTTCACATCAACTCAAATAAGCTGATGTTTTTTACAAGTTCATTTCGAAACATGTCTAACCTTAAAGGATTAAGGTAATTACATTTGATTTCTTGACGCATCAATCCTGTTAAGATTGTTTAACTTAAAATTGTTCCTCATTTCAGGAGAGTACAAATTTAAATGCACCGAGGTCGGCTGCACCAAAGCCTTCCTAACCTCGTACAGCCAGAAGATCCACATCCGGGTGCACACCAAAGTTAAACCGTTCGTGTGTGCCGAGAGTAGTTGTCGCAAGGCGTTCAACACTCGGTACCGGCTGCGTGCTCACGAGAGGCTCCACAATGGGGAAACCTTCAACTGCGAGGTTTGTTCCAAATTTTTCACCACCCTCAGCGATCTGAAGAAGCACTCGCGGGTGCACACCCAGGAGAGGCCGTACAAGTAAGTTGAAATCTCAAAACTATTTTTTTTAATCAATCGTTAGCATAGTGTCAATCCTGTCCACTTCTGGGACTCTACATTGGCCGATTCCGCCAAATGTTTTTTCGTGCTCAAATGATTCGTGAAAGCGTGATGGAGGGACTTGCTTAGAAGAAGTCTAATGAATAGAGCTTTGGGTAACGAATTTGTTGAAAACGTAAACACTATTAATTTTTTGGTGTAAATTTATGTCATATTGGATGCACATAATTGAAGCATCACTTTTGACATAAAATTAAAGCAAAGAAAACAGAAACGCTTGAAGACAGAAATTCTCAGACTTAAATTGAAGGCATATTCGACATAATGTTATGTCATAGATGATGTAAATTTATGTCTAATTGGATGCACAAAAGTAAAGCATCTTATTTGACGTAAATTTAGATCGTCTCTGAAATTACATTGCTTTGTGTTAAATTTCAGTGACGTTAGCTGACGTTAGCAGAGATATTAATTATTAGGAAAATAAATTTTCATTAACATAAATTTTAGTTAATTTTCACAGTTTGAAAAAAAAATTATTCATCGTTATTTTTGTACCAATTCAATGAAATTACGATTCCCATAATATGGGATAAAAATAAGGATGAATGACTAGTTTTTTTTTCAAACTGTGAAATCTCACTTGAATTTATATCAAGAAAAATTTATTTCACTAAAAATTTGTTATTCCGAAAGCTTTAAATAGTACCATGTAAATGAAAGAGGGATAGTATCAGATAGTTTGGATTTGTCATCTTCGTTGCAGCAAAGCACAAACGCTCCAAACGCTATCTCATTGTAAATTAATTTTATTACAAAATAAAAAATTCTAGTTTTTGGTTTATGTATATTGTTCATGAAAGAAGCACTGTAGCAAAATTAGCCGCTGGAACATTTTCCTATCGTTTTAGAGAAAAAAAGAACCGTCGAAAACAATTTGAATTTACTTGTTCTATTTGGCATTTTTAGAGCGAACGTTCACTAAATGAATTGCTTAATATTTAATGCAGTCAATTTCTCTTCATTTTCCTTCATTTTCTATTCGTTTTCCTAAATTAATTCGTTTGTGCTGTTTCAGTTTTGCATGAATTTAAATATTAAAAAAAAACTCACATTAAAATCTTTCAGCATTTGCCCGAATAATCGAATAATTTGCCACCTATTCGTCGAAATCGAGGCCATCCTTGAGCCGATAGCGACCAATTACTCGAAAACTAGGTTCAGAAATTTTGGAACGATTGTAGCATGTAGCAGCCAGCTTGATGGGAAAAGCGATCCGGATTTCCTGCCTGGCTGAGATTGATCAAGAAGCAATTATTAACTTGTCTTGATTCAAGTCGATGGTTTACACGTCTGGTCTTGAACTATCGAAGTTTTTCCTGCAAAGTGAAAAAACATGCATTTTGATTTTTTAGGTGCCTAATGAAAATCTACACTTACCGAAATGAGAAATTTTCCCATATCCACTACATATCATGATTCGCTATCACTCGGATGAGTTCGGTAGTTAGCAGAAAAGTAATCAACTTTCTTATTCCGTCTATATGGTACACAACAGCAACATTTTGGCTGCTAGTAAATAGGAAAACAATATCCCGTGAATGACCTGTCCTTCGCTGGTTCATGTATCCCAAAACTATTTTAGTTTTCGTCATCTTCGTTTCTAGTTAGGGTTTCTGAAATTGGAAAAAAAATATACATTTAACGGAAAACTCAATGCGAAGACATTAATAACCTACTTTTACCTTTTTGCAGCTCTGAATGAAAAGAAATTGTCAGAAAACTTTTTTTGTTTGCTGGAGGAAATAGGTGGAAATTACTAACACCAATCTAGATGTTATTTTTCTTTGGGCTAAAACCGTAAACTTTTTAGAAATCTGCCGTTTGTTGCCGCCCGCCCTGTGCCGAAGCATAGTGAATCTAAACCTGTAAAAATTTGGAGTAAATGTGCTTATCAAAAAAACATATTCAAATACCCATTTACTTATCTCAGCTTAATACATTAAATTGTGAAAATGTGTTCTTTTTCCGAGTTTCTGCTAATGATTTGAAGCGTACTATAGTATAATCAACTAAAATTTTTGTTTTACCATTTGAAATTGAAATTTGATCTGAAATTTCATAGCTTATTCTACCTGAATGGAAAAATCTATAATACAGTGTGCTAGAACCATCCCTTGCAGTTGGTCGCCTCTATACAAACGGAAGTTTTCTTATAAAAACAACGTTGTATTCAAAAATGCCAAATGATTATACAAATTCCGAACTTATTAATAAACAATAAAATATATTTTTGCCATACGCTTACTTTTTGAACCACTGTGAGTCGAATTGTTGGTGGCAGGCGGCAACCAATGTGGTGGAAAGAGAGGTGATGAGTAAGAAACGTTGCGAAAGCAGAAGTAAAGTTTTTTCTTCGTAAACATAGTTACTATGACAGAAGTGACGTCACTACCGACCATTTTCGCGACGCATTTTGCCTAGGATAAATGAAGCTCCCTGACAACGATGCGTTGCGACGCAGGGCTTGTTTATGTTTATTTTTCTTGTTCCTCTCCGACGTGCAATACTGTACGTTCCTTTGCGCCACCTTAGTAAAAGTGTACCTCATTGGGCGGCAACGGCAAAAGGCGGCTGCATTCAAAATCAACGCGGTTAGAAACAAGGTTCTTAGATACACTAGGTTCTCCGACTTTTACAGTAAGTAGGCGAGAAGTGAGCGGGGCTCTCAATGAGTTTGTTTATTTTTTGCTCAGCTTTTCTGTGGTTTGCTGGTAAACAAACTTCATGAGTTCCGTATAGTTGCATAGCCTACATAGCCAAAATGGCTGAATCGGGAATTCGTTATTCGGGAACACCTCCTAAATATATACCCACCTTGGTTAGAAACTGTCAAAAAAAATCTGGCCCATAGCGGTACCATCCCAGCCGTCTCCCAATGTGGTACATACAATGGTGATGAGAAACTCAATATTGCGGTCGTGGTAAAAAAAATTACTGATAACATGACTGATAACATAGGTTGTCATGTAAAAATTTCACAAGTGTGCATGTATGCTGTGTAAATAATGTAAATAATAAAAGATTGTATATGAACTTTTGTGGGTGAGCTCTCTTGATATTCGCCACCTTTTTTTTTTATTAGTTGATCACCCAGGTGGTAAATCCTTTTTACGGATTGCATTCCAAGGCACGGCGAGCGACCGAGTCCCCCCAGTATGCTACTCTGGGTCCATGGGTGCAATTGGACGACTCATGATACTATGTACCCCTACGCCATAAAGTCCACCTGGGGCCTCTGGCCATAATTCCCATCCGGACCTGCAACGAAGGCTGTACCCAAGATGGGAGACCAAGTCCGCGCTTAAGCGCTCTTCGGCAAACTCCAGTTCGAGTCAAACTCCAGCATATATACCCTGCCTCTTATTACGATTCAAGACTAAGGACCTCGCCTCTAACGACTTGAGATCCGGCCTTTACTCGCAAATCGAGACTAGCTTGGTTCCCACGAAAAACGTGCGCTCCGCCTCTCTTCGAGACCACTGCAAGAGACCAACGACCTCGCCTCTAACGACTTGAGGTCTTGGCTCCGCCTGGCTTGGCTCGAGGCCCTCTCCTCTTTGCCCGTCCGTGTGCCGAATCGAGAGCAGCTTATCCTGGACTCGCGCCTGTCACAGCACACGTCCGGGGCTTTACGAAAACTACTCGGATGATTCCCGGCGAAGAATTCATCCTACACCGACTCAGGTGACTCACCCGCCGACGACGTGAATCACCCTACCCGAGAGTATTTCGCGGCGTAAATACTCTTCCCCCTACGAGTTCGACTGCGAAGAAGGTATAGTCTTATCCCCGCAGCTTCCCTCGTAGGGAGCGCGTTCTACTCAGATACTCCGCGGCGATGGAGGTATCCTACACAACGATCGCGACGTGCCTAAACAGCTCGGCATACGCAGAAGGTATAGTCTTATCTTTGTATGCTTTACTGCTAGGATCGGACGCACACTACTCGAATGCCCCCCGCCGAAAGGACATTCTACTCCGACCGTGGTCCGGTCTTCCTCCTCCCTTTTTGGCTGGCAACCCTAGGGTTTTTGCCCGCCGTGTGCCGAATCGAGAGCAGCTTATCCTGGACTCGCGCCTGTCACAGCACACGTACGGGTCTTAGACGCTTACGACTCAGATGAATCCCGACGGTGATGTCATCCTACCCGACTCGAGTGGCTCATCCGGCGGCGACGTGAGACCACTCTACCCGAGAGTATTCCGCGACGTGAATACTCTTCCCCCTACGAATTCGACTGCGAAGAAGGTATAGTCTTATCCCCACAGCCTCCGTCGTAGAGGGCGCGTTCGACTCGGATACTCCGCGACGATAACGTTGGAGGTATCCTACACACAGACGCGCGACGTACCTAGCAGCTCGGCATACGCAGAAGGTATAGTCTTATCTTTGTATGCTTTACTGCCAGGGTCGGACGCACACTACTCAGGTGCTCCCCGACGAAGGAGTCACCCTACACCGATCGCGGACTGGTGCTGGTTCCAACTCCTCTGCAGGGCAGTCATGATCCGGGTGAACCCATCGCTGACCACGCGCCAAGTGTTGGCGTCTTCGCACATCCTCTGCACTATGTTGTCGGCTGTCGTGTCTGGTCCGCAGGCGGCAAGCATGTTAGCACGTACCTCCTCGAACCTTGGACAGCTGAACACTACGTGTTCTGGCGTCTCAATTATGTCTCCGCAGGTTAGACAGGATGGCGAATCCACGTGTCCAAACCGATGGTGGTACTGCATGAAACATCCATGGCCAGTCAGGAACTGTGTCATGCAAAAGTCCACCTCACCATGTCTTCGATCCATCCAGGATCCGATATTAGGGATCAAGCGATGGGTCCACCGGCCACGTTCCGAGCTGTCCCACTGGTGCTGCCAGTTGGACAGCGAGTTCTCTCTGGCATGTTTCCGCACGTCGGGCACGTGCCTGTTCTCGTAGCAGAAGGCATCTTCCTCTAGCAAGACCGAGATGGGCATGACCCCCGCCACAACATCAGCAGCTACCGAGGACACCGTTCGGTATGCGCTGATTACACGCAGGTTCATCAGCCGCTGCACCCTGCAGAGCTGTTGCAGATTACACTGCCTACTCAAGGCTGCCTTCCAGGCTGCCACTCCGTAACGCAGAATGGACGAGGTCACGCTCGCCAGGACCCTCCTTCTGCTGCAGCGGATCGCCGAGTTGTTCGACATGGCCCGTGAGAGGGCTGCTGTCGCCATTGCCGCTCTTTTGCAGGCATAGTCGACGTGGGCCGTAAAGCTCAGCCGGTCGTCGATCATCACCCCCAGGTATTTCACCGCACGTTTGGACTCGATTGCACACGGTCCAACTGCGATCGTCCCGGATTGTGCCGAAATCAAGTTAGTGATCAGCACCATCTCGGTCTTGTGGTGTGCTAGGCGTAGGCTCTTAGAGCGCATCCAGTTTTCCACCTTCTCGATAGCTACTGTGGCAAGTAGCTGTACTTCCTCCGTGGACGGGCCCGTTGCCAGGAGAACTACGTCGTCGGCGAATCCCACGAGTCTCACTCCAGTGGGGAGACGCAGTCTCAGCAGTTCGTCGTAGACGATGTTCCACAATACCGGGCCAAGTATCGATCCTTGTGGAACCCCTGCCGAGACTCTCACTGTTTCCAGTCCCTCGCTGGTCATATACTGTAGTTGGCGGTCACGGAAGTAACACTCCACCATCCTACAGATATATGCCGGAATCCTCATGTTGATGAGCGACGACGCAATCGCTGCCCAACTGACGCTGTTAAACGCGTTCTTAACGTCGAGAGTGACCACTGCGCAAAACCGATCTCCTCTCCGTTTCCTCAACCTGGCTTCATCTGCCCTTTCGATGACCAGTCGAATGGCATCCACCGTGCTACGACCTTTCCGGAAACCGAACTGTTCGTCGGATAGGCCGTTCGCTCCTTCGGTGTAGAGCTGGATCCTTCTCTGCAACACCTTTTCTAGAACCTTGCCAGCGGTGTCCAGCAGACATATCGGTCGATACGCTGAAGGTTCACCAGGTGGCTTGCCCGGTTTTGGCAGGAGCACCAATCGCTGCCGCTTCCACTCATCTGGGAAGACCCTATCATCCACGTACTGTTGCAGTGAAGACCGGTGATATTCGCCACCTGACTTTGAAGATATGTAGACAGGTTGGTCATCCTCCTGTGGGCCGCTTTGTTTCTGACAGTAACTTTTTTGCCGCCGTATATAGGACAACTAGCAAGTTAACGAAAATAAATTAATATTAAAGAATAATATTTCAACCCGCGAAAAAAGTTTACCCCTTTGGGATTTTATCCTGATTCAGTAGTTGTGTTTGGCCGGAGTTTTGGCTTCAACGACACTGTCGTCAGTGTGTAAAATATAACGAAACCTGGGCGATGTCGTATTGGGCAAGATGGAATTGCACTAAAATATTTAGATCCAGTTTGTCAATGATGAAAGTCCTGTGGACCCGATTCCTGTTCTGTGTAAGGTAGGTAGATGTCTAATTTCTGCAAAGATTTCACAACGATAGCTATTTTTTTTTAATATTTTATTTTAAAGGTTAGCCTTCCTCGCATCGCAGCACAAAATTTGGACGAACACAAGATGCAAACATTTATGAAATTCTTTAAAGTATTGTGATCTGTGAACTATTTTGAGACCGGTGGAGGAGCCAACAATTCTCGCGTGAGCTTTCATTACGTCGAATGAAACAAAATTTGAAAAATAGAGATATTCACTAAAAAAGCTTCATTATAACATTATCTACCTATGTGATTGATAAAACAATCAATTTAAACCCTTTTAATATATAAAATTTAAGACTTCCAAAATGACGAATGAAACAAAACCTTGATTGCCAATTTCAATGTTGCTTACGTCCGTTCTTCCAAACGGCGAATGTGCAGAGGAAAAAAACCTGGCACATTCGCTATGGATTCCATGAGGAAACAAGTGTGGTAGAGGTTATCAGAATATCAACCTGGCAATGAATATTATTTCAGATTCTTCTTTTCAAGCGTTCTTAAATCGATACTCAAGCAGGCTTTCGAACGCTGTAAAATAATGCAGCAAGGAAAAGAAACCGAACAGCAGCAGTAGCAGCAAACCTAACAACTAACTGCATCAGGCTGAGCGGCAGCAGCCTGCTGCTGTTAGTCACCCAATCACCCGATTCACACTTTTATTACGCATTCACTAATAAATTTACCGCTACACTCGACAACTTACTAAGTTAACGTTCACTATGCCGAGAAAATTGTAAATTTACCGGTAATTGCCTCAGAAACATTTGGGCGTAAGTGCAAGTTGAACGAATCAAAGGACGAAAGAAAAGAGACGAATGAAACAAATTTCCCCTCCAAACGACGAATGTGTTCAGACGTATGAACGATTTATGTTTGAATATGTCGTATGATCCTATATGATTAAAAAATAGCTCTAAAAATTGCAAAAAATTAAATTCATAATGTGGAATATCTGACACAATTAGTTTCCATGAATATTGCGTATTTTTTGAAGGGTTATCGGCGAAGGAATGAAAATAGGATTTGAAAAACACTCTTCAAATTTCAGAACCGTTTTTCTCGGTTCGGTGTTTCTGTTTCATTCGACGTAATGAAAGCTCACGCGAGAATTGAATTTTTGGAATCTGATCCCTCAAGCAGTTCCCGTAGACGAGATGTTGCTGCCGTTCAATCAGAAAGATCGGATGTATCCAGGACATCATTCCGAAGACGCACAGTTTTACCTGCCAGAAGTCATTTGCCTATATCAAAATTAGAGATTTTTTGTTCGCCCCAGAACATTTCGTCAATCAGGTAAAGTATTAAATAAAAAAAGATTAATGGAATTGAGCAAATGAAAAAATTATTTCCCCCGGGAGAACGATGAGTTTTTTAAATAAATATTAAAGTTTCCTGCATCCATATCTGGTAAAAAATACAGCAGCTCATTTTTTCCCATAGTACTGGTTAGGTACATTGATTAGAAAAAGTTTACAACTGGTTTAAATACATTATACTTTGCAGTAAGAAAGAAACAGTTCCGTCTCCGATGTTTAGATTTAAAAATGTTAGGAAAAGTTTGGTCTCATTAGTACCTTAAATCCGAATGTGATATATTCACTGCGCAATTCTCCAGTTTCGGTTTGAGTAAAGAATACAGGTTACTTACGGTTTTCTATAGCGTTTTTTAACCAATTTACTTGTGTTGACATTTTTGTACCAAATAAGATGCCCCATGGTGCTGCTGGATTCAGTCCCTCGGTTGTTGTTGTTGTCGAACGTAGCCGCTGCTTTCAGCGTTGGTCTGTTGCTGTTGATTCCACTTATTGCTGCAGCACTTACGTTCAGCTTCGGATTAGTGGCTTTTTTTTCAACTGAAAAAATATTTAAAACACAAAACATTATTTGAAAATAAAAGATTTCTCACATTACCTTTTCAGACGGCCACAGATAAACTGAATACCCCATGAATTTCACTCGATTTTGCAAACCTACGATCTACATTTTTAATCTCTTACTGAACGGAGGAGGGAAATGTTTTTATTCATGTCCCTCAAATCAAATCTGCGGCAAACTACTTGATTGGCTCAGGGGAAGTCAACGACTGATTGATTTCAACTCATGATTTTGAATTTACGCTATCGTTTTTATATTTACACGACATAAAATCACATCCCTTATGCAATAAATTTAGATCTTTTCGAGTTTAACATTTGTTCCAATATGCAAATTTTTGTAGTGTGCGTCGTTTGAATACAAAATGACGTAAAATTAGATCTGATCTAGATTAGATTGAAAAAACTATTAAGTGTTGAAGCGTTTCTGGCTCGTTTAATTTTAGAAAATTTTTGGTGTGTAGGTTTCAGTGGTAATTATCTTTATTCATGTTTCGTCAGTCTAGTCATTACATGAATGATCCGATAAATCTACACATTTTTATCTGCCAACACTGCAGTGTTACTGTTAACCAGTGATTGAAATCCTCACCAATTTTCGCATCAGAGGCATTCAAAATACACGCTCTGAGGCCCCGAATAGCAATACAGGACACGATACATATACATTCATTCAAACCCAATGCCCTGCAACGTTACACGATTTGTCTATGTATCGTGTGACCAACATCTTTTAAACATGTGCTCGTGAATCTCGTTTTTAAGCTTTTTTTTACTCAGATTTAGGCTTTTTTTGCAGCATAGCCATAGGAGACGAAAGCTTAAATCTGAGGAAAAAAGCTTAAATCTGTCAAAACAAGGGGGAAAAAAGTAGAAATCTGAGAGATGTGCTCCACACGGTTTGAATAACATTGCCGGGAAGTGTTCAAACCTCCCCCCCATGAGGAGGATCTGCTCTGAGAGACACTATTCGTTTGCTGCCCCGAACGAACTCTCTCAACATTCGGTTGCTACACCGTTTTATTCCAAGTTTGGTGACTCAACTCTCAATTTTTTGCATGCTCTGTCGATTTCTGAGAGGACGCGCTTACTGGGATGATGCATGACGAAGACGAGGCACACATACTCATTTACGTTATTGAATTTGAATGACTCAAGCCGATAGCTGTCGTTAAGAAGAATATCTTCAACCTCGCCGCAAAGGTTGAGGCAACAACAACAACAACAACCGAACACAGGCCCACAACGTATGGTGCAAAGAGGGGGGAGGAAAAAGAAACGAAAAAACTAGCTGCCTGCGTGCGGTTACTGTGCAATAATAGCAATAGCAGAAAAAACTCCGGGCTTCCGATCCAGTCACAAACGAGGAGACTCGGGGTTGCTTTGCCTTTTGAATTCGGTTCCCTCAAGCTTGAAACAGGAGATGAGTGAGAGCCATTCGTTTGGTTTTTTGGATTCGCTGCCTCGAATGCATATTGCTTCGTGAAGGCGGGCCATGTTGAGAGCGTATGCATCATCGGTTTTGTCGTTTTTGCTGCCTCAAAGCAACCTTTGCTTCCGAGTAAAGCGTTGAGCGAGAGAAGGTTGATCAATTCATACTCAACAAAATACAATCACTGCTGTTAACCACAGTTTGAGTAAGTTTGCTTTACAGTGTGATGCTGTAAACATTTGTACCGTGTACATCATCACCAACTGTCATCAGCAATTATCAATGATCAATCGCTATTGGGATTGGGCCTGCTAAAAAGAATAAAGCCTGCTCTTTACTCTTACACACACTCAGAAAAATACTATTATGTATGCCATAAGATTCTCTTATGAAGTGGCGCCATAAGAAAAATTAATGAAATTCATAAGATTGTCTTATGACGCGAATGAATTCTGAAGATGAACGCCTACTTCAATGAGAGGTTGTTGCTTTTCATAAGACATTCTTATGGAAACAGTAAATCACTTTCTAATAAGAAAAATTCTCGATATTTCAAGTTGAAAACATTCACTTTATTGTTTGCCAAATTTGTTTAAAATTAAATCCTTCATGGTCACCATCAGCAACGCATCAACAGACGGCTCCATCAAAGTTTTTTTTTGCCGCATCTTAATCTTCGACCTTTCGTTTTTTGCCGATCAGCTTGCTGAAAAGTAAACAAATAATGTATTTTAGTATACACAACGTTCACACCAAAAACATCAAATCGAACTTACCATTCTTGAGATAACAATAACATTTAACATTGAAGGAAAACTCTAATAACTATGAACTGGCGATTGCTTCGTACTGTTAGATGATGAAAAAAAAAACTGATGCTATGAATGAGTTCATCATTTTTTCACAATGCCGTTTCTTCTATTTTTCATAAGAACATCGTATGAAAATTGAAAGAATTTCATAAGACTCTTATGAAAAATTAGTTTGGACGCAAAAAAGTGGTTCATAAGATGTATCTTATGAAATTAATAATAAGATTTCCTCTGAGTGCAGATTTCCATAAGAATGACAGTTAATCGGAGTGAAATTGGAGTGAAGGCTATTTCTCTCTCTGTTAAACACACGAGAAATCGTATACCGGGACTGCGAGCGCGCCCATCGCCCATTGTTCTCAATAGACGAATTGACCAAAACAAACGGAGAACCGAAACAATGTGTTTTGGTTCGTTGGCGGTGCAGCAGAATCATTTTCTTTTGAAGCATCCGAAAACCGTAAGTTCCCTCTCCTCAATTCGTTAAATGAGAATTCCAAACAGCTTCGCATGCCTCTCCCTTAGTAGCTTTCGTGAATGCATCAGTTGGATGATCCTCAGTCGAGACGTAAAGAAAGCTGACCGCTTCTCACGATCTCGCCGATGAATTTTTCCGCTGATGGATCCGTGCTTCCTCCAGGTACTGCATACAAGGGATGTTGTCCTCCGCTTCGGTCGATGACAAACTGACCGTCTGCTGACGTTTCGTTGATCACGAAGTAAAATTCCCGATCTCTATCCGTGTTCGCGTTTCTGGCATATCGGTCATACGTCGAAGGTATCGCAGAACACGATTCAGGCCTGGCCAAATCCTATCCACTGGGCTTGCCTGGTATTTTCTTATTGCGCTAACCGCAGCACTGATGTTTGATCTTCAAGATGACGGCAAACAACCGATCAAATCGTTGAACGGCTGTTCGGTGATAATTCACCATCGTTCAGCCCGCATAGTGAAAAACCGTACAACTAATCGTCAGTATTATACTGATCTTATAACGATAATCGTTGCTGTTCTTACTAACAATATCCGTGTGTCCAAACTAACCAGTATACGCTAGAGATTGTACAAAATTAATTTTGAAAAATACGATTAATAGTTTTAAAAACTATAGTGTCGTGCGTCTTGACTACAGTAGAAGACGCGCCTTCACTGTTTTCTCTCGAAAAAGTGATTGCGTCAACAGAACCTGAACGAGTTCTGTCCGTTCTTTCACGGGAAACCCGAGTCCCCCGACGTGTATCGGTAGTGGCTGTTTTGCATCGACGGTACCAATACTTCTCCCGGACCTGTCATCTTTTAGAAGTAGAATTGGTAAATAAATTGTAGAATTTATCACGATTTTTAAAATAATTTTGGTTGGTTTTGAAATCAGTGCAAACTGTTCGAATTGCCGGAATCGAGCGGAAAGATGTTCTGCAACGGGAGGTCCGGATTCAGGTCAGAATCGTTTATAACTAGGTAAGATAAGAAGATTCTCCTAAACTTTGTGATTCAATTTCTAAGTTTTTCAATTTGCTATGATATTTGGTGTTTATTTGTTTTTTTTTAGGTTAGTTTTCGAATTCGCTGAATCGACATTTCCGGAACGAGCAGCTTTCGCTTGTTGGAGTCGTTACCTCAACCTCGAATAAGTCTGATGATTGGAGATGGTTGGTGCTAATCTCATTCTTTCAGCCATGCAGTATAATCGACGAATAAGCATCCCACGCACCAATGAAACGACGAAAGCTGGAGCGCTTCTGACAGGTACCGTTTTAGAATTCGTATAAATAAAATTTCCGTTTATTTATTCAGATTTTTGAACTCATCAATACAGCTCGTTATTTTAATTTATTTTAAGATCAATTTAATTTAGCTTTGTTTGATCACATATTCAAATATGATTGAAATAGATAATTGACCTATTCTTCGAAGCATCAAATAGTTTACTTTTACGTTTGTTTCAGATTGTCAAACGTCTAGCCGTGACTTCTTTTATGCGGTACAACAGTTACTGCAGACCGCATCGTTAACCCAACTGGGCTTCAGGATTCATCGCACCTGACGGTAAAATTTTGTTATTTTTTCTTAATATTTTTGTAATTCAGGTTTTTTCTTTTTCAGGTACAACGAAAAATCGCTCCATCGGGAACTTTGCACACAGCGAAAAGGTAATCGGGATCCGAAGATTGTGAAAAATATTATCGAGGTTGATGTTATAAATAAGCATTAGCTCTATCAGAAAGCGGATAGCGTTTTTTTTAAATTGATTTTTGTTAGGGATTTAAACAGCAAGATGTAACTCATCTTCATTTGTACCTACATTTAAAAGCTACCTAAAATTGAAGAAATAGAAAAAAATCCCAGGAGCTTAAAAGATGAGGTAATTAACAATCCAACAAATGTGGATTAGGTATAATTTGTAATTAATTAATTTTTACGCAGTTTGTCAGTTACAATTAACTATTAGTGCATGATAATATTTTTATAAATTACTTTATTTGAAACGGCTCATACCTTTGAGTTTTAAGGAGCCAAACTCGTTTTGTGTTTATAACAATTGATTACTTAGGGTTAGCACTTTTTGTTTAAGAAAAGAAAAAGATAGAAAGGGAAATAGGAAATTGAAAAGAATTATAGACGGAGATCGATAGCTTTTAGAAAAAGATAAATTTCGAACATGTAGTCCAAATCTAGCACAGCTAACACATCCCTCACTGGAACATAGGGTGGTTTTCCTCGGGCCCGAAGGGAGTCTATCAAATTCGTTCTAGCGACAAGATGGACCTCGCACGACCAAACAATATGCTCGATGTCGTGGTAACCTTGGCCACAGCCACACAAATTGCTGCCAGCAATATTTAAACGATAGAGTACCGCATCCATGGAATAATGATTGGACATGAGACAAGAGAATATACGAATAAAATCCCGACTCAGGTCCAACCTATTAAACCAGGGTTTGAGGCTTACCTTTGGAATAATCGAGTGGAGCCACCGACCCATATCATCCTCTTTCCATTTGCGCTGCCAGTTGACAACAGAGTTCCTTCGTGCCAAGAAGTAAAATTCGTCGAAGACGATTTCACGGTGATACGTGTCGCCTTCTGTCGCCCCCACTTTTGCCAGAGAGTCTGCCCTCTCATTACCCATTATCGAGCAATGTGAGGGGACCCAAACAAAGGTGATGGCAAAGCAACGTTTTGATAAAGCACTCAGAATATCTCGTATCTTCCCGAGGAAATACGGCGAGTGCTTTCCCGATCTTATTGAACGGATTGCTTCAACAGAACTAAGACTGTCCGTTACAATATAGTAGTGTTCTGTTGGCCGTGATGCGACGCTTTCCAACGCCCAAAAAATGGCTGCTAACTCTGCAATGTATACAGAACATGGTGACTGGAGATTATATGAGGCGCTAGCTATTTCGTTGAAAACTCCAAATCCCGTTGATTCCTCTATTAGAGACCCATCGGTAAAGTACATTTTATCAGCATCGACGTGTCTATATTTAGCATCGAAAATTCTTGGAATCAAAAGTGGACGATGCGATTCCGGGATTCCACGGATTTCTTGCTGCATAGACAAATCAAACTGGACAGAAGAGGTGTCGTAGTCAGGGATGAAAACACGAGTTGGAGAGTACGAAGAAGGATTAAACTGCATGGACATAAAGACATGATATATAGACATAAATCTTATTTGAAGATTTTGCTCAAGTAGTCTTTCAAAATTTACGATCACCAATGGGTTCATGACCTCACACCTGATGAGGAACCGGAGTGATAATAAATTAAATCGATCTTTTAGTGGGAGTATGCCTGCTAAAACTTCAAGACTCATGTTATGCGTTGAGGGCATACAGCCCAACGCTATGCGGAGACAACGATATTGAATACGCTCGAGTTTGATGAGGTGAGTTTTAGCAGCTGACTGGAAACAGAAGCTACCATACTCCATCACTGAGAGAATAGTTGTTCGAAACAATCTTAAAAGATCTTCTGGATGGGCTCCCCACCAGGTGCCAGTGATTGATCGGAGAAAATTGATTCTTTGTTGGCATTTTCCTTTCAGATACTCAATGTGGGCTCTCCAGGTACACTTGGAATCAAACCAAACCCCAAGATACTTGAAACACCTCGATTGAGTGATCGTTCTGCCTAGGAGTTGAAGCTTAGGTTGAGCAGGTCTATGTTTCTTAGAGAAAACTACCATCTCCGTTTTCTGAGGGGAAAACTCAATCCCAAGCCCCAAAGCCCAGGAAGACAATCTGTCTAAAGTATCTTGTAAAGGTCTGTGCAGATGAGACTCGGAAGATCCTGTGACAGACACCACGCCGTCATCTGCAAGTTGTCTTAGAGTGCAGCCTTCAGAGAGACAACTGTCGATGTCACTTACGTAAAAGTTGTACAAAAGTGGACTTAAACATGAACCCTGCGGGAGGCCCATGTAAGAGGTTCTTCTAATTGCAATATCTCCGTGCGCAAAGTTCAGATGTTTCTCATAAAGCAAGCTGTATAAGATGTTGTTCAAGAGAGGAGGCAGACCCCGGGAGTGCAACTTGTCTGACAACACCTCTATTGAAACTGCATCAAAAGCTCCCTTTATGTCCAGAAACACTGAAGCCATTTGCTCACGTTTTGCGTACGCCATTTGTATCTCTGAAGACAGCAAAGCAAGACAATCGTTTGTCCCTCTGCCCCTTCGAAACCCAAATTGAGTAGCTGAAAGGAGACCATTTGTTTCAACTCATTTATCCAAACGAAACAAAATCATTTTTTCCATCAATTTGCGTATACAAGACAACATCGCTATTGGACGGTACGAATTCGCATCGGACGCTGGTTTTCCGGGCTTTTGGATAGCGATAACTCTCACTTGTCTCCACTCTTGGGGTACAATGTTATGCTCCAAGAATTGATTAAATAAATTTAACAAGCGAAATTTGGCAGCGTCCGGAAGGTTTTTCAACAAGTTAAATTTGATTTTATCAATACCCGGAGCTGAATTGTTGCAAGAGAGGAGGGCAAGTGAGAATTCGATCATCGAAAAGCTGGAATCCATACCACACCTATCTGGAGGCACATCCCGTATTCCCGAGAGATCCATATTTCCGAAAATCTTTGAATGCTTGTGATTTGTCCTTATAAAGCTTGGAACACTGCTGGTCCCACCATGGGTTTGGAGGCCTTCGAGGAACTGATGAATCTGGGATGGGTTTTGTTTGAGCACGAAGTGCACTTTCATGTATTAAACGTGAAAGAAAGTGGTACTCCTCTGTAGGAGGTAAAATATTCGTAGAACCGATAGCTGATGTTATTTCGTCCGTGTACTTTTTCCAGTCGATGTGTCTTGTAAGGTCATATGTCATATTTATTGTGTTTGAAGAGCTGACCCCATTGGTGATTGTAATTTTGATAGGCAAATGATCACTACCATTGGGATCAGGGATTACCTTCCACTGGCAATCCAATGATAGTGAATTTGAGCAGAGTGAGAGGTCAATTGCACTGTGTCTTGCAGGTGGTTTAGGTACTCGTGTTTTTTCTCCCGTGTTCAAAACTGTTAAATTGAAACTGTCACAAATGTCATAGATAAGAGTAGAACGACTATCGTCAATTTGTTCTCCCCAGACAGTTCCATGCGAATTGAAATCGCCCAGGATTAACCTTGGCTCAGGGAGCACTGAGCACAGGTCCTCTAGGTGATTTCGATCCACTGCAACTCTCTGAGGCCAGTACAAACTGACAACACATAAGTCCTTACCTCTTATAGTTGTATGACAAGCAACAGCTTCAATTCCGCCTGATAATGGAAGGTGGATTCTGTAAAAGGAGTGGCGCTTATTGATCCCCAAAAGCACCCCTCCATAAGAATCGTAACGATCCAGACGGATAACATTAAAATCGTGGAATGAAATGTTCGATTGAGAAGAAAGCCAAGTTTCGGACAACGCAAAAATGTCACAATTTATTTCATGAAGAAGATGTTTGAACGGATCCATTTTCGGAATTAGACTACGACAATTCCACTGTAGAACAGTGATATCTCCGACCTCTCGGCGTAAATTAGCCATCGAGAGAGATAAACACTGAAAGAAGGGGCCAGGTTTGCATCAATTGCTTCAAAAATGTCTTTGCCAAGGGGAGCATTGCGAAAACAATGTCTCTTATGGATTCAGATACGTTGAAAAACGATAATATTCCATTTACTATATCAGTTAGCTTGAAAATTCCCGCTTGGGAGGTTGGTTCTCCCGAAACTACGTTGGATATTGGAGACTTCGAAGATCCTGTCACTTCTGGTTTACTCTGGGGTACAAATTTCATGGGGAATCCAAGAGGGCCTGTTTTGGCATTTCTCGAACTTGATGGTTTTTGTCTATTATTTATTGTAGAGCTAACTGAGGGTATTTTTTTTGGAACTTTGGGGGTTTTAGGAGCAGGTTTTGCCCGTTTCCGGGAGTTTCCAACGAAGATAACTGGTCTATCCTGATCAGTGGAATCAGTGTCTTCACTGTCAACTGACAGCACTGAGAAGATGTTACTGCATTGGGGTTGGGTCGGAGGCGCCGCGCTCTTTAAAATTGCGGCATAGGAACGTTTTGACCGTTCCTTCAAAGAGCGCCTTTGTTTATCCCAGCGGCTCTTGAATGCCTCGCACAGGGAGATATCATGGGGTGAGCCCCCGCAATAGACACATTTCTGCTCTATTGCTGAGCAAGCTCCTTCCCCATGAGTCTCCCCACAGTTGGGACAACGCGTCTTGTTGTAGCAGTGGGACGCTGTGTGCCCCAATTTTATGCAATTTTTACATTGCATCGGTCGAGGCACAAAGAGCCGCACAGGAAGCCTCAAAACTCCGTCAATCAAGACGTAGTTAGGGAGGGCGGTACCTGCGAAGGTAACACGAAATGAGGCTGAAGGAGTGTACCTTTTATCTCCATTAACGACGGTGGTAGTTCTGAGTTGGCGACAATCCAAGATTTCAACCGAAGTCGAATCAAGGCTCTTGAACTTACCAACGCCGTTGGATTTAATGTACTCCTCCTTGAGACTCATCTCTGTGATCACGCCCTCGATCTCTACGTCTCGAGACGGGATGTAGACACGGTACTCAAGGTTTATGAAATTGCTAGCTACAATTTCATTTGCGGCTTTCCGGTCAGCCACAACAACGCGCAGCTTGTTCGGACGTACTTTTGTAATACTAGTTACAGAGGGCCACCTCGCCAGATCTTTGGTGATCTGTACCACATTTAGTTGTTTACCGTTTACTTTGGGCCGGATGAAAACCACCCAAGGTCCAGTGAGAGATGAGCCCTCTGTGTATTTTCGGAGCCGGGCTGTTCCACTCTTAACCGAGGGCGATGAAGAATTATCACCTACCCGAGAAAGGTTCGCATTTGAGGGACCAGCATGATCTGTATCTTCCAAATGCTCTTCATTCTCGTAAGTTAAATTCTCATCGTCTTCGGTTGAAGAGTTTAACTCCCCGCCTTCATCCATATTTATCAACGGAGACACTAGTGCCTGCCGTTTTCAAAAATATGAACGAAGCACTAAAATTCGAAATTTAATAAATGAGAAAATGATAGGGTAGAAAAAGAGAAAAAAAGAAAGTTACAAACTTGTTTCCTTATTCGTAATCGACGATTTTGTTCAGTGTCAGCAATGGTCCAATTTTCCAACGTCAACAATGGCCGTCCGCCACGTGTTTTTCTTCCGATTCGATAAAACCTCGTCCGAACTGCTTGTCCGCCTTGATCAGACGTAGATTGTCCAAATTGTGTTCACCTGGATGAATTGGTTCCCCGATAACGGCAATCAAATCCGAATTATTCGGGCTTCCAAAATAATCCCTCCGCCGTTGCGGTAAATTTTATCCGGATGTATCCGGCTGTCTGGAGAAAATAATCCTTTCCGGTACTACTGTCGATTGTCCACTCACGGTCCAATTGTAATCGCACTTGTACCATAAAACTCCACAAAACTTTAAACTTTTTTTCACGCTTTTGTTTGGTTTCACTAGCAAAGGGTAAAAAAGGCGACCGCCTTCGGTGAGTGATGCAAAACGAATGTTGAGTGCATGATAAGAAATCATATAATTCAAAATAATATATAATTTAAAATTGAGATTTAAAAATGGTTATAAAAATCAATATTTTTTATTAACAATAATAAGTCAAAAAGTAAGTTTGCAAAATTGTGTCTGTTTAAATGATACGATTTATATGATCTTGTAAATTTAACAAAAATCTAATGTTATTAATCGAAACCCATTTTAGAATAAAATAAATTAATTTAAATGAATTAAAACATGCATAATCTTCTTCATTATTATTTATCATAAAAAGATCTTTTGAAGATACGCGTTAGCATCCAAAATGAATAAAATCGACGATCCGCCTTGCCAGGTAAATTTTTTGACGTTTCGGAGTTAGGACAAATGTATGGCCGTTTTCAAAAGCTTTCCAAAAGCTCCCTAACTAATCGAAACTTTTCTATGGAGGACATGGTGTCGCTAGTGTTTGCTTAATAACTCCCATAAGATAACGATTACATCTATCGTTTTACTTCATTTCGGATCCATAGAAAAAAGCAAAAAAATGATTCGTTTCTTTACTTAACAACCCGTTCCCTGTATCGTTATTTGTGTCTAAACGATTCCATTTGATGAAAAAACGATTTGTTCAATCGTTCATTAATAATCCAAAACTATAAAGGGAATCTTTGGGTGTCTTGGGTAGAAGATAATGGAAATAGTTACTGTATGATACTGCTCCATGCAGGAGCTGCGTCCATCGAACATGTCGTGTCGTGTCGTATCAAAAACAGAAAGGGTTTCCGGTAACCTGGGTAGAGCTAACCCCTTCCCAAATCTCGCTCTCATCCGGGGTTCCGGCACCCACTTCCTTTTTGGTCTTCCAGAAACCTTAACTGTTTCGGCGCTTCATTTAGATAATGATTTCAGTAGCTCTTCATCTGCGCTGAGTAGCTCTGTATCGCCGTCCTGAAGTCGTTCTCGTTTAGCACCAGACTCGCGAATCTTTTGTTGACTCTGGTGGCTGATAACCTCAGCATGCGATCGTCTTGAGTGTTGTGTTCTGGTAACCTCAGAAAAGCATCCTCTTGTAGATAAGTGCTAAATCTCGATGCCTCCGAGAACTAGCAAGACTTCGTCCCGCAGCACCCGTCCATAATGCCTCAGAAATCAAGGAGTGGTTGATATACTGGCGACTAACTGTCGCCAGCACCCGGAACAGATTCCAACCGTTGAATACCAGCTTGCCCGAGCTGGTAAATCCGCTCCAATTCAGTAGCATGAGTCCGATCTGAATCTGATTCGTTGATGAAGTTGCTGGCAACTAACCATCACCTAAAACATCTCCTCCGAAGCCACCGAAAATTGTACTGTAGGCTTGAATGAGCTCACGCGTACTTATCGCAGCGTAGCTCCACATCACGAGAGTTACGCTCTCCAAAGGGTGTCCCACGATGAAATTGCTACACACAAAATTGATTCGTAAAATTCGAGTTTTCATCATCGAGTTTTCATCATTTCAGGGATTCAGAAATAGCTATTAAACTTAATTTTACCTCTGCACTCGTATTTTATTTACAGTCCATATGCAAATTCTCGCACCTTGGCCTTAACCCCGGCCATAAGATTCTGCACAACCTCTGAATCAACCTCAAGTTCCTCGACTGTCTTCACTACCTTAGGTCGTTTAAGAAGGTGCTGCTTCATAATCGCCCAGTACTTTTCGCGGGCGAAGCTCCGGAGTGTTGAACATTTTCGGCACGATACCCACCGCATACCACTTCAGCATGTCCTTGGAGACGTGGCATGGGGCCAAATCCGTTCAGAAGATTTTTGGGACGTTGTGGGCCTTCAGGAGAGGAAGCAGCCGCTTCTAGAGGCACTCTTTCATGTACACCTGTCCGTTCATCGTGTCCTGGGTCCCTCACGTGCAGATGGCTTGCCAAACCAGGAATTAAATTTAGACATATTCTGAGTGCGGACATGCTCCGAAACGCTGAACTTATCCTTGGCCGTGAAAAACAGGTTGCCGAGAGATCTGTTTAAAGTCGATCTTCACATATGTTTCGTCGTCCACGATGCAGCATTCAACTTTCGTCAGCATGTTGAGGTACAACTTCCTGGCACGGGTTTTGGGGGACTTGTTCTGCTTCTTGTCGCGGTTTGGGGCTTTTTGTACCTTGAACGTTCGAAGCCCAGCCTTAGTTTTGGCCATCTGGACAAAACTTCGGCTCTGGGCTTCCGATCGGTGGTCAATCGTTTCTCGAACCGCTTAATCACTCGCGAAACCGTGGAATCGCGATTCGCAACGTTTTAGCGATGGAACGAGATCCTTGTTCTTGTGATTAATGCGCACGAGCTGTTCTTTCGACTCTGTTTCCGTGAGTTTTGATCACAGGACTTTAAAACTTGCAGGACGTAAACAATGCACTATGAACTAAATCCACCCAAATTTTCATTAAATTCTACCCAACGGTTAAAAAGTTAGAGCAATTTCATAGTGTGACAATTTCATCGTGGACACCCTTTATAAGCAGCTTTTTCCAACCTTCGACCCGGGCTAGTCCTCCATCTTGAGCATTCGGCCCTGACCAATTCTGGTTGAAGATCCCGAGAGTCTTCCTTCCGGACGTAGGAAATGAACACACGCTGTTAACCGCAGCGAGCTTCGCAATGTCATCGAGAGTGACCCTCTCGGAACCAGACATTCCGGCCCCGAACTCCAGTGGCACCTTTTGGCCGACCTGGAACATCTCGTGGCCTCTGCGCTGGTGGTCGTCTGTGCTTGGATCAGCTCCTGTATGCTGACCGCAGGGCACAGCCAAAGACTCTGCCGGTACCTCCTGGCTGGCCGTGGACTTTGGCGGTCTGGCCTCTGCCCTGGCTGGTCCCTCTCCGCTGGCGGGTCCCTCTAGGCTGGCTCGCCTCGACACTGGCTGGTCCCTCTGGCTAGTGGCCCTCTTTCGGATGGTCCTCTGGCTACTCCACTTGCTAACCACAAGTTAAATATACTTTAGAGTATCCCTCTCACTAACTCGGTTTTCAGAAATCCAGACGTATCTGGGCCCACAACCTGTTGATTACTGCATTTTTAACAAAATTATTATTGCACAAGTTTTTTTGTAGGAATTCTTATATTCAAGGTTATCACAGACATTCTAATATCTCTTCACCATTTCAGATGCAAAGAGGACAAATGTGGCAAAGCATTCACCGCATCACATCACCTGAAAACGCACAGCCGCACACATTCGGGGGAGCGACCGTTTTTCTGCGCTGTTACCGAGTGCCAGAAATCCTTCAGCACTCCCCACAGTCTCAAGTCGCATACCAAGACCCATGAAAAATTGGTAAGTTTGGGTCTACTTATTTATTGAATTTTATTTCTCCACTTCAATTGCTAACATTGTAAACATTTTTAGAAGAAGAAATCCTCAAAGTCATCGAAGCAACGTAAAGTAGCAAAAACCGTGAAACCGGTCGTAAAAAAAGAAAAGCAAGAGGCAAAATCTACAGAAGATGAACCGCAGCCACCACCGCCTACACTGGAATCAGTTGTTGCCGAAAACCAACTCCAGGAAGAACCCTTCAACCTTCTCGATTTTCATGAATCCAAAGCCCTGGAGATGGCTTTGGCCTCCGAGGAAGAATTCAACTCCCCGTGGGTTGATATCTCTGTTCTGGAGACGAAACCACTGGCTTTGGACCCCGTAACGTCATCATGTGTAGCGCTACCCACCAATGTTCCCTCGTACGTAGATTTGCCGTTCAACGTGAACGTGGCAGACTTCGTTCAATCGGATGTCGGCAATTCGGATGGTGACTTGTTCATGGGTAGTTATTACGACGAAGGTTTACTGGAAGCCAACGCGAGCAAAGAGATTGATGAAGCAATTCAAAACAGTGAGCATAATGTGACCGATCGAAAGCGGGAAACTGACACGATTTTGAATGAATTGTTCCTGGAGGGATTACTTCCTTCATCGTCAGATTCCGTGGAAACTTCTCAAGACACTAACAACAACAACCTCTGCCCGGAGCCTGTGAAAACTTTAAAGGACATCACGGCCGATGCAGACATCTGTAGATGCGTAAACTGTCAGTGTGATCCGTTGCAGGGATGCATCGGAGGGTGTGGCCCCGATCGTCCTTGCCAAACTAGTCAACAGCCTATGCAGCCTTTGGTGGAATCGATGCCGACAAACCCATCGCTGCAGAACTTTAACAGCTTATACCAAACCCAACAAGAAACTGTTCCTGTCCCACCGAAATCCGGTGGCTGCTGCGGTGGCAAAAAGGGAGCAAATCAACCACAACAAGAAACTCAGTACAGCAGTTATAATTACTCAGCTACGCCGGAACCCATCACAGATTTGTTGACTAACATACTCGGACAGCAGGGCTGCCACTGTAGTGGCCCCATGGAAGGCGTGACCAAGGGTTGCTGTGTAGTAATCTGCTTGAAAACACTGGAAACTCTACGCAACGTGCTGACCACTCAACCGAACCTGATCCGATGCCATAGCTCCAGCGGCAGTGCCATAGCGAACTAGAAGGCTATTTTAAGTGATGAACTCAAACGCCAAATTGTTACAAACGCACTTTTTAGGTTTTCGTTTTTTTTATTAGATGTAAGATTGATATTGTAACAAATGGATCGGCATAGCCGAATCCATCTCCAAAGTTATCTCTCACCATGAGAGAATGAAATGATATTCATTGTTCTTTTTTTTCTAAACGATTTTTCTATTATTATTGGTGTTTGCTTTTAGTAACTCCTGGAAAAGCATTTAAGCGGCTTTTATTTATATGCTTAGTCAGCGCAAGACAGCTTTCTGTCTGATCAAAAGTATTTGGCGAGAACTGTAAATACAAATAATATAGATTTTCAGGGCATTTGTTCAATTTTTAAACCCTCAAGTGCCAAACTGTTCGCCCTGAAAATTTAAGCTTAAAATGAAATTCATCGTTTACGAGTGCTTGTTGGAAGAGTTTCCCTTTCAGACCCTCGCTTCTTCGCATGTGTGATGCTTGATTTTTCGGAAGTGGTTGAAAGTGCAAAAAACCTTGCAAGCTTGAACCGAGAGAGGGTTCAATTCTAAGTCAGTCAATCAGTCAGTTAGTCATTTAAATTATCTTTTGAGATTTGAGTGGCAATAAGAAACGTTTGTGTATTGTTAATATTTTGATGTTTTGTTTTTCCTTTGTTGCCTTCGAAAATATCCTTATCAATTCTAAGCTGTGTTCGGCAATCTGTCTCTAAACAAAGGTCACTCTTAGATGAGTGATGCATTATGGTCTGGGAGAAAGTCCTATTTATTAAACTTGATAGTTTTTGGAACCAGGTTAATGGCTCAAGTTACAAAAAATGTTCAGAATTGAGATTATTGCAGAAAAGGCATTTTGTGAGCTCTAATTTACTTTTTGTTGAGAAATCATAAATAAGGCCAAACTAAATACTTCAAGCAATACTGGTTGAGAGGTTTAATGAAGTTGCTCACATATGTAGTTCTCACTTTTTTTTTGAGATTTTGGCTTCTTAAGTGTTCAAATATTTTAACTGATTCACAAGGCGATTTCTTTCCACTGAAAACTCGTTCCGTTTTACGTTAGGTAAATAATGTTAAATTCTTATTATTCAAAGCAATCCCATTGCCACTGGATCTTCGCGCGAACTCAAAATGGAATGCAGTGTGTTGGTCTACTTACCGCGGCACGAACGAATTGCGAAAAACTTCCCTAATAAATACGAAACAAGAGTCGTCGTTTGTGACTTCAATCTTCACCAGCTGGAACGGCATCCTCCAATCGCCGGACGAACTTCACCCTTAGCTCGGTACTGGCGTCACCCTTCAGCTGATCCTGGCTAAACCAACACTGCACCTCCAGCTGGACCATTTCCAGGGCCCCTCGAATGCAGCCACAGATGATGGAACTATATCGAAGCTGCTGATAGTCCGCTGGCAGTTCGACAAACTCGGTTAGCGGGTTTGTGTCGAAAATGAGTGAAAATTCGTCCCCCGAAGCGGCCCAATTGGAGATCGTTGGTTGCACGTTCAGATACATCCGGAAAGCGAGCTGAACTTTGTCGGCCGTTTCACGCATGTCGAGGCAGCGGGGCGAGTTTGTGCGGGAGAGGAAGTCTTCGATCAGCCGCATGCCCATGTTGTAGCCGATTCGTTCCAACTGCTTGTTGACATCTTCGACGTTCTCGAAGTCCCGTAGCATCTGCGTGACTAGGGCCCCATACGTTAGCGTCAGGAGCTCTGAGTTCTGCAAACGAAAGATAGATTTATGACAAGCTTTCTATGAGAAATTTTACGTAACAATTTCATACAGACTAAGAATTACTAATTTAATCCCCAGGCTATATTCTTTAGAGCAAATATATCAGGAGTGTGATATCAATTCGAAACACACCTTTTACATTAATCCAAAACATACATTTATTGAGAGCATCACAAACCTACTACATATCATCCTTAGTATGAAATCGTCCTCCCTCGCCTCGGACCCGGTTCATCGCATGCTTGTGCCGGGATTCGTGCAAATACTTGGGTCGCTCCTTGGGAATTTTACCCAGCGCTTCCAGTTTGGCTCGTGCTTGGCGCCGCTTCAGGATCCTTTTGTACTGTTTGGCATTCACGTACAGTGGTTCCTCTTCCGGTTCGTTCGATACTTGTTGATCAGCTCCAGAGATACTCGGTGCATCCACGGGTTCGACTTTGGGTGTTACGAAAGCTGCCGGGGTGGCTTGTGCGGCATTACTGCTGACAGCAGTGGCATTCGCGATCGTCGTTCCAGTTTGAATTGGAGTCGAAAGCGGTGGATTAAAGATCGCATTCTGAACCGTTGCGATACCACTTTGATCGGAGGCCGCTGCTAGCATAACGACAGGTGTTGCCGAAGTGGCCGCTTGGCTTGGAATCTGTACGATGTTCCCATTGATGTTGACGTTCTGGATAGATTCCGTAGGAAGTGTTACAGGTTGGTACAGAAAAGTTTGTCCTCCATCTATCGCAAATTGTACCATCTGAGGCTGGGCGGTTTGCGCTTGATTCCCCAAAACAAGCCCCTGTCCCGGTAAACTAGTTATCGGGACAACCTGAACCTGTTGCCCAACGGCTCCCTGATTAGCGCTCATATGGTGCTGCAAACTTTGAAGTAACATCTGTTGCTGACTCTGATCCTGGACCTGGAGCACCTGTACGCCACCACCGGTTCCAATCGTTGCAGTAGTGTGATGTCTCTGATCCGCCGCCCCTTCCATTTTGAAGACAAGGTTTCCCTTGACCAACGATGGATCCGCTTGTTGCATTGCGACCCCGAAAGTTTATCGACCGATACACTAACCGAGAGCTGTTAATTCACTTTATAACACAATTTCACAAGTAGCACTAAAATGATAAGAGACAGAGAGTTCAAAAAAGTAATGCTGTATAGATTTGCATTTTCTACCCATAGGAAAAAAAACGCCCCGTACGAATGATAGCGAAAACTAGCGACGTGTAAACATTGACTGATCTTTACATGGTTTTTTGACAAAACATTAGAACACCTAAATACTCACCACTTTCTTCGTATCCAGCCGGGTGTTTTGGCGAGACATAATGTGCACTTGTGTAAATTAAAGTATTATAAAATTACTTTTTGAGGAAATTTGCCGATAAAATCACGCAAACCGTGTTTGGAAACGGTCGATGATGCACTTTTTCGAACACACATTGTCAAATCGGTTCACGCTAAAATGATTTTAGACGTTTTTTTTTTGTTATTTAATCAATGTTTTCGAACATCGAATTGCGGTCAAAGATAATCAATGAAAAGACACCTCACTTGAAAAACAAAAACAAAATGGGATAAATCATTCAAAAGAATGAAAATCCCCAGAAAAACCTTTTTAAAATTTTCGTAGAGAAACACAAATTATTCTTCTTTATTTTTTCTGCTACTTGGCAGATGTATTTGAATAATTCGAAAAGAATTTGAATTGTTTTATATTTCACTGTGACTTTCCAAAATTACAGTTTTTAAGCATTTTGACTTCTACGAATCAGAGTTCAAAATAATGACAAAAAATTTTCAAATATATAAAAAATTACAAAAAAGCTAAGAAACATAAGAATATATTGAAGAAAAAATCATTTTCAAATATATTCAAAAAATTTTTTTTTCAAACAAATTTAAATTATAGTATTTTGACATTTTTGCGCTTTTGCACATCAAGTTGCTCATTTTTTTTGTATTTTTATCAGTTTTGCCTATTTTGTCTTTTTTCTTATTTCTGCCAATTTGGTCATTTTTGTAATTTTTGTTATTTTTGGCATTTATGTTATTTTTGCCTTTTGATATATATTTTTTTCATTTTTGTCGTTTTTTTATTCTTGTCATTTATTGAATTTTTTTCATTCTTGTAATTTTGTCAATTTTGTCAATTTTGTTAATTTTGTCAATTTTGTCAAATTTGTCAATTTTGTCAATTTAGGCCATTTGCCAATTTCGTTTAATATGGTCATATTGTCACTTTGTCAATTTTGTCAATTTTATCAATTTGTCATTTTTTTTCAATTTTGTCAATTTTGTCAATTTTATCAAGTTTGTCAATTTTGTCAATTTTATCAAATTTTGTCAATTTTGTCAATTTTAATTTTTTTTTCAATTTTGTCAATTTTGTCAATTTTGTCAATTTTTTCAATTTTGTCAATTATGTCAATTTGTCAATTTTGTCAATTTTGTCAATTTTGTCAATTTTGTCAATTTTGTCAATTTTGTCAATTTTGTCAATTTTGTCAAGTTTGTCAATTTTGTCAATTTTGTCAATTTTGTCAATTTTGTCAATTTTGTCAATTTTGTCAATTTTGTCAATTTTGTCAATTTTGTCAATTTTGTCAATTTTGTCAATTTTGTCAATTTTGTCAATTTTGTCAATTTTGTCAATTTTGTCAATTTTGTCAATTTTGTCAATTTTATCAATTTTGTCAATTTTTGTCAATTTTGTCTCTGGAGCCACCTTTTTAACCTAATAGGATTGAATGTTTTCCCAGTGAACAGATTGAAAATATTTGAATGTTTTTCAGTATGAAAAGAATTGATCATTTATGTTAAATATGCCGTGATTTCGAAAACAAAAAATCGATTTCGATAAATAACTAACAGCAGACTTTAAATAATAACCTACCAGCCTACTGCATACTTTAGGTGTTAAAATTCCGTTGGAAAGTGACAGTTTTCATAAGCAGCCAAGTCATTCGGAGATTAGTTCGTCTAGTCACCACCAGAGTGTACGACACATCATTCACACTTCACGCTCGTTTTTATTTAACCATTTTTGAATGAAAAATAACCATTTGATTAATTCTGCAGAACTGCCAATATGGTTATTTTTCATCAATATTTTAAGGTACAATTTTAACCATATTCCTAGTTTTCGGGTATTAACCGAAAAAAGGATGGAAATTTAACCTCAATGGATAAAAAGAACCGAAAAAATATAGTCCATTTTCTTCATTCTTTTATAAAATATCTGTAGCAAAGGGTAAGTTTGCTTTTTATAACAAATATTTTATTGAATAACAATGAACTTTAAAATAGCAGGTAACAGTAACAAATATTTACTGCACGAATGCCGTAGAATCATGGGAATCATGAAGAGAAAACTGAACACCTGGAAATGCGTTGGCTCAAGGAGGAAAGTGGTCGAGGAGCACCGGAAGGTGATGAGGAAGATGATGGCCCGGTTACTCCCAGCAAGAGGGACCAAAATTCGGTCGCATCAGTATGCAGTCCTAAACGCTCCGGGGGGAAAACTGCAAAGAATTCGGTTGCTGGATTTTGTAAAAGAGTAGAAAGGAAGATCCCCGGGCTAATAATCAGGACTTGAGCAAGAAGGAAATCGCGTTGATGTCCGTAGGGAAGTTTGTTTTGAAGGAAATTTTTAGTGAAAACGATAATCCTTCCCTTTTAACAGGTTGTAGGGAATATAGCAGGTATAGATTAAATAAAAGAAAGAAAAAATTAACAAACGAAAAGTTGGCAACTCTATGTACATCAGTACAAGAGAGATCATCAGTACAATTATTTACTCGGAAACTGATGAGAGCGTTCGCTACGCTAAGAGAAAGGACTGTGTAGAGTTTTGGAAGAAGAGAGTTATGTTCGCGTGCCGGCAGTTGAAGAGAAACCGGTTAAATCAGTTTACAGACTAATTCCAAAGAGTAAAGATGGTTGTGTTTAGAATTTAGATAGTGATAGATTTTGTTAAAGACAGAAAAAGTTTTAGTGGTTGAGAAAAGAATAGGAGTAGGAAGAAACGGTCGGTCTCGACAATGGCGTGGTCGGTAAGTAATTGCTTTGCCATCGACTGGAGGTAAATTTTGCAGTTTAAAAATTTTGAAAGACGCCTTGACGGCGTTTGTTGGCCATTTTTTAATGCATAAGCGCAGTGAGCTTATTTAAGGATCTCTACAGGTGAAGTATGTTTGTTTAGAATGGGAGTGTGCTTGAGAAGATTTGAGGTAAGAAAGTGAAAAATAATAGATTTTATAAACGCGGATTATGGAGTAAGGAATGGGTTTGGAATGTGTTTGGAATGGATTTATGGAAATGATGGTGAAAATTGGTAGGTTGTGTGGTGATATGTGAATACAAGCTATGGAAAACTATTAGGCATACGAACAACTTTTATATGACAACACTCCAGGCATAGAGAGCTATGGTTCAACATGGTCGAAAGTGGAGTGCATTGTGTGAGTGGCACGCAGAATAGGGTAGCGGCCAGGAACTGGTAAATGTACTATGTTGAGTGGTCCTGTAGTGTACAAGGTGTTACGAGTGGACTGAAAGGAGGGTACCACAAATTGGCGACGAGGATGGGATTCAGGTAAGACTGATATTTTTGAATCCAATTGAATCGCGTGTGTTTGTTGTTATTTGAATTGTGTTTTTTCGAAGACAGCTAAGACCATGGAGGTCCATCATGTCGTGTGGTTGCGACGATCTAATCATGGTTCGTTGAAATATTTGAGAGAATTAAGGAAGTTGCTCCTTGTTGCGGCTTATTTCCTGCGTACCCTATGTACTGAACCTGTTGATGGTGTGTGATATTGGCCAGTACGAAGTGGGAAATGAGATGGAAAGAGAGATGATGAGAAAGAACCGTTGCAAAGATAATAGTCAAGTTTTTCCTTCGTTAACATAGCTACCATGACAAAAGTGACGTCACTACAGAACATTTTCGCGACGCATTTTGGCTAGGCTACCACCTAATGCCGTTTTCGTTTTCTCCACTGGCACGGGGCAAAGCTAGTGGGCTTCTAAATTAATAAATGAACACAATAACAGCAGTTAGGGCAAACCCGTGCATAACTAGGTTACCACTGCTAATAAACGAAAACACTATAAGTAAAAGTGAATACAGGTTGCGTTGTGGGTACTGCGGAAGGCATTAGGGTTAGGATGCGACATATCGATCGAGTGTGAAAAGAAAAAATAAAAACAAATTGCATGGCCGGTGTTTATACCGCGCAGGGAGCGAAGTTTTCGCGACGTAAACAATTGTGAGGATTGTTTTGGCCGATACATATGGGTATCGTGCAGGGAGCGAATTTTTCGCGAAGTAAACAATTGTGAGGATTGTTTTTGGCCGATACATATGGGTATCGTGCAGGGCGACAGGAAATATCCTGTGAGAGATCTGGGCCCGAGAGAGGCAGATCAATTGGCCGGTATGTTGTACCGTGCAGGGTGACAGGAAACGTCCTGTGAGAGATCTGGGCCCGAGAGAGGCAGATCAATTGGCCGGTATGTTGTACCGTGCAGGGTGACAGGAATTATCCTGTGAGAGGTTTGGATCCAGCTCAAGTTAGTATACAGAAGAAAAAGGTAGAAGAGGAGTAAAAGTACAAATGTAGTTTTTTTTAGAGATGGTGAGTGGTGAAATTCTCAAACTCAAAAGCAGAAAGAGGGTCTTCATTAACAGGAAAATAATTGAAATTGAATAATAGTACCTTTTTTTGAGGATTGTATGTCTCAAGTTCTAAACGAAATTCCAGAAAAAAAAATTAGTTTGGTATTGTAACAATAACATAGGACCACGGAAGACGATTAATAAAATAGATTTAATTCAACAAATTTGGTGTTTTTGATTCACTAAAACTTGAATCGCATAAGAGATTTTAAAATTTTCTTTATGATTGATTGATTGTTTGGTTATATAGATACTTAAAACTATAAAGTTCATGCATATCTGAATATTTTAGAATTCATTATTTTGAGCACGTCAGTTTCTTTAGGGGGTGATGATATTGGTAAACATATAAAATTGAAGTATAGATTTTTTTCGCTTCCAGATTTCAGAGAATATATATATATATATATATATATATATATATATATATATATATATATATATATATATATATATATATATATATATATATATATATATATATATATATATATATATATATATATATATATATATATATATATATATATATATATATATATATATAAAAAAAAATGCAGAAGTTATTTTAGAGAATTAGTCTAGAGTCGTTTCTTCTTTGAGGGTTATAGGATTCTCAAATCGAAAAGCGTCTGATAAAGAAGAAAAGGAGAGTAGCCAATTGTATTGGCAGTTTTGGGGTCGGTTTTCAGGAGATTTTTAAAATAGACTCGATGATTTAATCGTTGTTTTTAAAATACAACGGTCAACACAGAACAAGTCGGAGTGTTTCTGGTCGTAAGCATTTACCATAGTGAGCTCGGGACCATTCATGGCGGGCGTGGACGTTCAGAGGTCAGAGTTTTATACAGTGAGAGTGGTTTTAGATGTGGAGGAGACATTGTAAAGATATCAGTCTGAATAAAGGTAAGGGCAGAAACACTTGGAAAAATATTTACGCAGTCAACTAATGACTCTGTGGAACCAAATATATTTGAGGATATCAGTTATATTTTCTAAACTATCATCCACTATCGGTTCTGGAGTGAAGAAATGGTGCAGATACTGATTTACTCTGTAGGTAAATAGCCAATCTCAAAGTTTCATGAATTCGAACACGGTTGAAAAGCTTGTCTGTTGTTGTTTGGATGATGAAAAATGTTTCTGTGATCGACCAGCGAAGACTAATTATATGCATAAGCGGTGTTTAGTCCTCGGATCGAAATGTTTCTCGGTGTTTGTAAGCTTATTTTCTGGAACGTGACTTGATATTATAAATATCACCAGAAGTGATGAAGCGCCACGAAATGATCAACAAGTTACTAGATTTTGGAAGATGCTTATACCGTATTGGTTAATTCCGAGTGTTGCACTGGTGCACCACTAAGTGCTGTCATCTTGTTTGTTTATTCGGGCAGTGTTGCACTGGTGTCGCACTGCTATCGGGCAGTAGTGCTCTGGAAATTTTGTCAATGTTGCTAGAGAGCGTATGAATGAGTGAGGTAGCAATACACTAGGCTCGATTTATATTTGTTTTTATCAAGTTAAGTGCAACACTGAACGAGGGGAGAAAACAACGGTATAAGATACAAAACTTTCTGAGAGAGCGAGGAATGTGTGATCGTGTTTGTTTACCCGGGAGGTCGGGGACGCATGTCCTTGTATGAGGATTGTATATTGATAAGTTGTTCTGAGGACGAGTATGTAAACATGTATGTAGTCTCTTTAACTAACAAGCTCCGCACTAGTGTTGCGTTGAACTCCATGGAACTGTTGCTCCGTACTTAGTATTGGTTTCCATTTGAGAGTTGCCGATACAGTGAATATTTTCGCAAGCAAGAAAAGACTTATTGACTCGCTCAGACTTCTCTATGATTAGAAAGCACAAAGAAGGAAATTGTGACTGAAGAACAACACGACGTTGCGTGTAGCAAGTTTTTCAACTTTTAAAAAAGTGACGGAGTCCTTTTGTTTAATGTGTTTTGATTGGATAGATGGTTGTTGAAAGCAGGAATTGTCTTTTGGTGAGTCAGCAGGTAATAAGAAAGCTATTCCTGAGTATACTTTCTGTTCGAATTATCTTCATGGTGTCGGTCGTTCCATGTGTAAGGGTCAAGATTCGACCACTAGAACGGGGAAATGCATTACGACCTTAGCCCACAAATTCGACCTACACACATACACAGATTTAACATATAAGATGATAAGCGATCCCACTTATTCAATGGGTTGATCGTTAGACGCAAGTAAATAGGCCTGGATGTCGGATCATTTTAAAACTATTGTTTTTTTTCTAGAAGCCGTTGAGGTGGATAGCAAAATTAGAATGCTGACCTTGTAGACAGGTCGAAGACATCGAAGTCCATCCTTAGTTTTCATTCATGAGATTTTGCGAAGCTGATTATGGATGCCTTGCCTTCTTTTCTGTTTTCTACTTGTTTGCCTTACGGTATCTGTCGGTTACGCGCTCAGGATCTGGAGGTTAGTCCAACTTCGTTACTCTCTTAGGCGAAAAAAAAAGGGTTAAAACCAACTATTCAACTGTTAGCTTAACAGTCATAACATCAGAGAGTATAGAAGCGGCGTTTTCGAGTTAAGATTTGATTATGCTGGGATGTAATAAAAATCCTTTTGTCAAGCCGATTTCGAAGTGGCAATCACTGGCGAGAGGACTCTGGAAGGAAATGAGGCCATCTTCAGGATTGTTGAAAAAAATCGAAAGAAGATAAATGCGTTGAGTGTTGTTTCAGATATTGAAATTCGTTGTTCCTTTTTCTGCACATGTAGGTACCTTGCCAATGGGGAATAGCACGAGGATCTCGTGAGATATTTGAGTGATTGGGCAGCCACGAACATTGGCAGTTGGAACGTTTTCCTCGAGTATGACACTGAGTGTCCAACACGCATAAACGTGTTGGGTAATTCCTCAGTTTCGGGACACAGTTATTTCAAACATCTTGTTTTACTTAACGATGGTGATGTTGGAGTTTTGTACTACATCGGAGGATATTCACATTTCAATCTTTATAAAAAGGGAGATGTGGTGATATGTGAATACAAGCTATGGAAAACTATTAGGCATACGAACAACTTTTATATGACAACACTCCAGGCATAGAGAGCTATGGTTCAACATGGTCGAAAGTGGAGTGCATTGTGTGAGTGGCACGCAGAATAGGGTAGCGGCCAGGAACTGGTAAATGTACTATGTTGAGTGGTCCTGTAGTGTACAAGGTGTTACGAGTGGACTGAAAGGAGGGTACCACAGGTTGAAAACAGAAATATCGCAAAGGAGCCCGATGTACGATGGAGAGAAGAAGGTGAAAAACGAAAAATATAAAACGGCGGAAAGAATGAAAGGAGTAGTCAACGAATTAAGTAATATAGAGAGCTTAAAAAGAACAAATTAACATTGGATAGTTGGAAAGTTAAAACTATGTGGTTGAAAAATTGTAATTGAAGAATATATAAAAAATGGAAAATAATATATAGACAATCGAATACACATGGAAAATTAAAAAAGGGTTGAAATAAAGACGATTCACAGAATAATATAATGAAGAATAAACAATAAAAAATGAGAAAATATTGTAATTAAAGGAAATAAGGTAGAAAAAAAGTGTGAAAAATTGAGAATAAGAAAAGAAGACTTGGAAGGGTGGTAGTATGAAAGGCTTGAAAAAACAAATTAATGAAAAAGAGAAAAGAATGGAATAAGGAAAGATAGAAAAGCGCAAAATTAAGAAAATTAGATACGGTAAACAAAGAAAAGAGGCGCTAAAGCAAAACAAAATTAAATTAAGCATTGGAGTGTTGAAATATTGGTTATTTAAAAGGAAAAATAATGTGAATGAAAGAAAAACGAAACGAAAATATTAAAATAAAAGAGATTTGATAAAAAAAAAGAATGGCGAACGAGTCATAAAGAAAGAAAGTAGGATGAACGGCTAAACAAAAAGGTGAAAAAAGAAGTGGAGTATAGTATAGTAAATGGCGCGTATTGGATGGAAAAATTTTCTACACGAAAAAAAGGAATGTGTTAAAAGAGCTAAAGTTTACCGTTTACCATTGTTCGAATTTTGATTTTACCATGAAAAACACTGTAACATTGAAAATCATAAGAAAAATACTGAAATACGATGAGTAAAGTGGTTAACAGAGGTGGGGATATTACGATGAAGTTCATAGTTACATTGGAAATCATTGTTCGGTTACAGTAATACCATGGTCTTTGCTATTCGGGTAAGCAATATTGAACAAGTGAAAAAAAAATGGAAAATATTGGAAAAAAAATGAAAAAGGAACAATGAAAATATGGGTGAAAAAAATTCGAGGGTTGAAAGAAAGATGATTCTAAAAGAAAATTATTTTACAAATAGAAAATCCTGTTTTTAAAAGAACATAAGGTAGAAAAAATTCAAGCGTGAAATATTAAGAAAGAGAAATGGAGGAATTAAAAAGGGAGTAGGTTGAAAGGCTGAAAAAAAGAATAGAAAAGAAGAGAAATATTGGAATAATATAATAATATTAATATAATTACAATGAAGAAAAATAAAGGCAAAAATCGAAAATATTGAAAAGAAATGTAGTGTGGATATAAGGGAGAAAAATTGGAGTATATATATATATATATATAAAAAAAAAATGAGGTTGAAGAAAGGAAGAAGGATGAAAGATAAAAAAAAAGAAACGGAATAAGTAATATTTGAAAATTAAAAAAAGCGGGGAGTATGAAGATAGGAATAAAGTTGGAATTCCTTAAGGCTTAAACAGAGGAAGAATGAAAGAAAATGGAATAAGAAACATTGAAAAAATAAGAATAAACAAAATAGCTGAAAATAAAAAAAGGGAACAAAGAAAAAAAAGAAATCATTTGGACAAATAAAAGTGAAATAAAGATGATTGAAAAAGTATAATATAATGAAGAGTGAAAAAAAAAAGAAAATGAAGTGTGAAAAGATGAGAATGAGGAAGGAAGATTTAGTACGGCGAAAGAATGGACGGCTTAAAGAAGGAATTGGAAAGAAAAGAAAGAATGGAATAAGGAAGGATGAGAAAGTGGAAAATTGAAAATTAGAAAAGGTAAAAAAAGAAGAAACAAATAAGCAAAGAATTTGATCAATGGGAGTTTAAAATAATGTTCTTAAAAAAAATGGAGAAAAAAAATCAGAATGGGGAATGGACGATGAAGATAGAGAATAGGATAAATAGCTTTAAAAAAAGGAGCTTAAGGAATTGGAACAAGGAATATTGAACTAGTCAAAAATGGTAAATATAGAGCGTAAATTGAGGAAGAAATATGGAAAAAGAATAAGTTGAATTTCCATATTTCTGAAGAATGAAAGAAAATGGAATAAGAAACATTGAAAAAATAAGAATAAACAAAATAGCTGAAAATAAAAAAAGGGAACAAAGAAAAAAAGAAATCATTTGGACTAATAAAAATTAAATTAAGATGATTGAAAAAGTATAATACAATGAAGAGTAAAAAAAAAAAAAAGAAAATGAAGTGTGAAAAGATGAGAATGAGAAAGGAAGATTTAGTACGGCGAAAGAATGGACGGCTTAAAGAAGGAATTGGAAAGAAAAGAAAGAATGGAATAAGGAAGGATGAGAAAGTGGAAAATTGAAAATTAGAAAAGGTAAAAAAAAAGAAGAAACAAATAAGCAATGAATTTGATCAATGGGAGTTTAAAATAATGTTCTTAAAAAAATGAAGAAAAAAATCAGAATGGGGAATGGACGATGAAGATAGAGAATAGGATAAATAGCTTTAAAAAATGGAGCTTAAGGAATTGGAACAAGGAATATTGAACTAGTCAAAAATGGTAAATATAGAGCGTAAATTGAGGAAGAAATAGGGAAAAAGAATAAGTTGAATTTAGACAGATGGAGAATCGACATAGAGATTACTAAAAAAATGGAAAACATAGTGAAGTAAGGATTTAAAGAAGATAAGAAATGAAGTGTAAAAAAACCAACAAAAATGAGAAAGAGAGTAAGACAAAGGGCTAGAAACCTTGAGAAGAGAAAATTGCTGGAAAAGTGAAATGAAAGCAATAATGAAATATAATGGAATTGATCATTTACAGGAAAGAAAAACATAATTAAAATCAAACTAAAATGTTTGATAGAAGATGAAAAAAAGGAAAAAGGTAAAGGCAAAAAAAAAATATATAGATGGAGAAAAATAAAATGGAATAAGAAATTTTCGATCAGGCAGAAAAATAAAACAGAAAAAAGGAGAATCGAAGAAAAGAGAGTGAAATATAAATTCTTTTTAATGGGTAAACGAAAAGATGTGATTTGAAAAAGAGAGTATGGAAAATAAAGCTGTAAAATACAGTAATGAAGGGATGAAAAGGGAGCTAACCCCTGAGAGGAGCAGTACATGCGACGAAAGTGTAAAGGGTAGTACAATATATGGAGTGGTACAAAACCCTAAGAGGGGCAGTACAGCTGATGAATGCAGGCACAAACCCCTGAGAGGGGCAGTGCAGTTTATTAAAACCTAAGGTACAAACCCCTGAGAGGGGCAGTACATGCGACGAATGCGTAAGGTACAAACCCCTGAGAGGGGCAGTACAATATATGGAGTGGCAAGGTATAAATCCCTGAGAGGGGTAGTACAGCTGATGAGTGGAGGCACAAACCCCTGAGAGGGGCAGTGCAGTTTATTAACAACTAAGGTACAAACCCTTGAGAGGGGCAGTACATGCGACGAATGCGTAAGGTACAAACCCCTGAGAGGGACAGTACAATATATGGAGTGGCAAGGTACAAACCCCTGAGAGGGGCAGTACAGCTGATGAATGGAGGCACAAACCCCTGAGAGGGGCAGTGCAGTTTATTAACAACTAAGGTACAAACCCTTGAGAGGGGCAGTACATGCGACGAATGCGTAAGGTACAAACCCCTGAGAGGAGCAGTACAATATATGGAGTGGCAAGGTACAAACACCTGAGAGGGGCAGTACAGCTGATGAATGGAGGCACAAACCCCTGAGAGGGGCAGTGCAGTTTACTAAAACCTAAGGTACAAACCCCTGAGAGGGGCAGTACATGCGACGAATGTGTAAGGTACAAATCCCTGAGAGGGGCGGTACAATATATGGAGTGGCAAGGTACAAACCCCTGAGAGGGGTAGTACAGGTGACGAATGTGTAAGGTACAAACCCATGAGCGGGGCAGTACAACTTGAGAAGAGGTAAAGTACAAAACCCTGAGAGGGGCAGTACAATATATGGAGTGGCAAGGTACAAACTCCTGAGAGGGGCAGTACAGCTGATGAATGAAGGTGCCTTCCACTGAGAGGGGCAGTACAACTGATAAGTGAAAGCACAAACCCCTGAGAGAGGTAGTACAGATGACGAATGTGTAAGGTACAAACTCCTGAGCGGGGCAGTACAACTTGAAAAAAGGTAAAGTACAAAACCCTGAGAAGGGTAGTACAATTTTTGAAGTGGCAAGGTACAAACCTCTGAGAAGGGTGATACAGCTGATGAGTGGAGGCACAAATCCCTGAGAAGGGCAGCACAAGTTATGGAGTGGCAAGGTACAAACCCTTGAGAGGGGCAGTACAGCTGATGAGGAGGATACAAACCCCAGAGAAGGGCAGTACAGCTGATGGGTGAAGGTACCAACCCCTGAGAGGGCAATACAGCTGATGACTGGAGGTAAAGGTAAAGGAAGAGGTAAAGTACAAAACCCTGAGGGGGGCAGTACAATTTTTTTAGTGGCAAGGTACAAAACCCTGAGAAGGGCAGTACAGCTGATGAGTGAAGGCACAAACCGCTGAGAGAGGTAGTACAGGTGACGAATGTGTAAGGTACAAACCCCTGAGTGGGGAAGTACAACTTGAGAAGAGAATTTTTGAAGTGGCAAGGTACACACTCCTGAGAGAGGCAGTACAGCTGATAAGTGAAAGCACAAACCCCTGAGAGAGGTAGTACAGATGACGAATGTGTAAGGTACAAACTCCTGAGCGGGGCAGTACAACTTGAAAAAAGGTAAAGTACAAAACCCTGAGAAGGGTAGTACAATTTTTGAAGTGGCAAGGTACAAACCTCTGAGAAGGGTGGTACAGCTGATGAGTGGAGGCACAAATCCCTGAGAAGGGCAGCACAAGTTATGGAGTGGCAAGGTACAAACCCCTGAGAGGGGCAGTACAGCTGATGAGGAGGATACAAACCCCAGAGAAGGGCAGTACAGCTGATGGGTGAAGGTACAAACCTCTGAGAAGAGCGGCACAGATGATGAGTGGAGGCCAAACCCCGGAGAAGGGCAGTGTAGTTTATTAACACCTAAGGTTCAAACCTCTGAGAGGGGCAGTACAGGCGACGAAAGTTTAAGGTACAAACTCCTGAGAGGGGCAGTACAATTTGAGAAGAAGTAAAGTACAAAACCCTGAGAGGGGCAGTACAATTTATGGAGTGGTAAGGTGCATACCCCTGAGAAGAAAAGTACAGCTGATAAGAGATGGTACAAACTCCTGAGAGGGGCAGTACAGACGATAGTTAAGGTACAAACCACTGAGAGAGAAAGTATAGACGATAAGAGAAGGTATAAACGCCCTGAAGAAGCAGTGCAATTTATGATGAGGTGACGTAAAAACCCATGGGAGAAGTAGTATCACTGAAAATACAAGATACCCCTGAGAGAGGAGGTAATTACTGATCGCAGTGGGCTCTCCCCTACAAATTAAAAAAAAAAGAGGAAAGGTACAGCTAAGGATTCATTGTTCAAACTCCCGAGAAGGGTAGTGCAGTTAATGTAAACGTTAAATACAAACCCAAGGAGGGGAAGTAAAGCTGATAAGTCAAACGGCACCCACTCCGAGAGGATATGTGCAGTTGATGAGGTAGCCAGGTAAAACTACTGAAAGGAGTGGTAAATATGATGAAAATGTTAGTTACACACCCTTGGGGGGCAGTACAATTTTTAAAGGGGTAATGTTCAAACCTCTGAAAGAAGCAGTACTATGTTGGAGTGGTAAAGGCGAAATTCTTAAGAGGGGCAGTATAGCTTATGAGTTATGAGTACTGTTGAGCAAAATGCAAGGTGCAAACACTGGAGCAGTCAATGTATAGAGAAGTAAGGTTTTAACGACAGTTCCATTGAGGAAGAACCTAGGTACACATTTCAAAGAGTATCAATACCGTAGATAAAAAGAAATATAAGGCACATAGCTTTGAGAGTTGAAGTACAGTAGATGAGTTTAGGTACACTTTTCTGAGAGGAATGTCATATATTAGATAAAAAATTCAAGGCATAAACCCATGGCTGGCTGTAAAACACATGAAATGTTAGGTACAAACTTTGAAGAGAACAAAACCGATAATAAGTTGCATAATACAAAAGTCTGAGGGGAGCAGTATGGTTGATGGAAATACCCAAACTCACGTGAGAGTAGTACAGATAAGATTCCTGGTATATTTATTGGACTCCCTTCGGGCCCGAGGGAAACCACCCTACACCCCAGTAAGAGATGTATTAGCTGCGATAGACCTTGATTACATGTTCGAAATCTACCTCTTCTTGAAAGCTATCAACCTCTGTCTTTAAACAATCCTTTACTATTTTCCCTATATCTATTCTAGTTCTTAACAATGAATTGTAAATACAAAAAAAAAACAGACTTTGGCTCCTTAAAACCTTCGGTATGAGCCGTTTCAAATAAACGATTTATAAAAAAAAAAAAAAAGATTCCTGGTAAGTACAGAATAATCGATAAAAATATAGATGCAAGCTCCTGAGTGGAGCGCACGATTTCCATAGAGATAAAGTACAAATTCCTGAGAAAAAAAAACTATTGACGAAGTAAGATAGAAATCACTGAGATGCATAAGATCTTCATAAAAATTCTAGATTTGTAATTCTATAGGGAATCCTGAAGATCAAATTCTAATATAATAACCAATTTATTGTGAAGTATGACTCTAAGATCAGCATGCATAGAATCGAAAAATAAAGGCAATTGTATTTGAAAGAGTAGCAATCTAAAAAGAAATCAAGGATAGCCAAGAATGCGTAAATGGAAATCTCTATGACAGATATCACGATTACGGAAATGCATGAATGAGGACAAGGAAGAATGAATACTATGATATTGTTGATATGCAACATTGAGCAATTGAACTGAAAAAAAATGGAAAAAAAGAAAGCGAACCTCGGACAGAAGAGGTGGATTCGAATGAAGAACAAGTAGATCAAAAAAGGGGAAAGGAAGGCTGGAAGTTGAAAAAAGAATGATAATGAAACAGTACAAAGGGGGTCCAAGACCATTGAAACACTAATGACAAGGCCAAAAGCTGAACAAATGTTGATGAAGTTGCACACTGAGCAAAAGAAGTTATTTTGTTATCAGAAAATTGCAAAAAAAAACATAAGCGTGAAGTAAGCAAAATGTTTAGTGGCTTTGGAGCAACAAGATTTAAACCGAACAAGAAAACCGATAAGAAGGGTTGCGAAAAGGAATATGGAATAAAACTCACGGAGATAGATATTGTGCATTCAAATCAAACTTTTAGAAACGTCGTTGGTGAACTGACAGCAAAACACAGGCTTCCGATAATCAAGTATATTATTTTTCTTTGCCGGAAGCCAGTCGGAAGTCTGAGGTCCGGACTTCTGAAGTAAAATTTAGTCTTCGCGCGATAATAGCGCCACTGCTTAATCACATAAGTGGGTATCCGAAATTAAAAAATAAAATTCTACGATATTCATTTATTAGTTGATGAGGTTTAAAAAGTGTAAACTATGGTTTGAACCTCAAACAAAGCTAAGAAGATAGACGTTACAATTTCATTATGCTTTTCATGCATACGAATAGTTTCTTGTAATAGATATAATATAAGGACTGGTAGTGAAGTAACTTAATGAACATATAAAGTCTACTAAATTAATCTAAAACCGAGACAAATTGCTCTAGAAAAATAGTAAAAGAAGCGCGTAAAGAAGTATTGAAGCTTAAGAAGCAATTTAATAAACAAACACCAAACTAAAACAATCGATAAAATCGGTCAGAAATATGTTTTACTATATACTACTGGCATGTTTCTTAAGTTATGACAAAAATAAGGATGAAGTCATGCTGAGAAACGATAGAAATAATAAGAACAATACACTTTCAAGGTATGATATTTTTTACTATTGCTCAGTTCAGGAGTATAGAGGTGGAGGCGAATGTAGGGAATATAGCAGGTATAGATTAAATAAAAGAAAGAAAAAATTAACAAACGAAAAGTTGGCAACTCTATGTACATCAGTACAAGAGAGATCATCAGTACAATTATTTACTCGGAAACTGATGAGAGCGTTCGCTACGCTAAGAGAAAGGACTGTGTAGAGTTTTGGAAGAAGAGAGTTATGTTCGCGTGCCGGCAGTTGAAGAGAAACCGGTTAAATCAGTTTACAGACTAATTCCAAAGAGTAAAGATGGTTGTGTTTAGAATTTAGATAGTGATAGATTTTGTTAAAGACAGAAAAAGTTTTAGTGGTTGAGAAAAGAATAGGAGTAGGAAGAAACGGTCGGTCTCGACACAGGTGTCCGAGAAAATCTACCGTGCACCGTCCGGTTCGGTTTCGAATGCAATCACTTTCGGATTGTTTCAGCCATTTAGAGTTCAGTGTAGATGGCAAAATGTTTTCGTTCGAATCGTGATGGTCACGAAAGTTGATCGGGATTGGACGAAACAAGTTCCAGCAAATGCAGGAGCTTTGTAACGAACTCCACTCGATGCCAACCAAACAGCAAAGGCAAGAAAACCGCCTGCGAGATGCAGCAAACATTACACCGATAATGTCCAACACCACGAGGGCCCGGAAAAATCAAGTGTCGTTGGCGGATCCGCACTCCGAACTGAACACATCTTTTGGTCACTAAAATCAGTTGAAATCGAAGGAATCCTCCCCGGAACCGGAACTGATGGCCATCGAATGTTAGTCGCTTCTTGGATGATCCCAGACGGCCAAATCTTCTTCCCGACTTAGTCTGGAAGACGGAAGCATCAGCGCGGATCGAAAATCGCTAATCAAAGGTTCATCGCTCGGTTTTTGCTCCGGATCTGATCGGCACCGCCCCGAACCGATTCGATGAAAGCGACCGAGACAAGGACATGTTCACGTTGACCGTCTCAGTCCGAGGGGTTGGAATCCGAAATGGTTGTAACGAATTGCCACGTCTGATTTGGAAGATTGCCACGATGTCGACGAATTCGCGTTAATTTCACGAAAATAATTGAAATTTAAAAATACAGTGATCAACATAGTTTTGACAATTAACAAAACATTTCAAAATCTAAAGATTTTTCTGATTATCACAGCTCAAATTTTCATCAAATCATCCTATTAAATTTCAATTAAAAAAAAATAACCATTTTCTAACTTCCTCGCCATATTGAATACGGTTAAAAAATAACCAAATTTCAACTTCTCCCCGAAAAGTCATTTTATGGGTTCTAGCGGAGAAATCATAAAAAGACATAACGTGGGAAAAGGTCGAAAATGGTTACTTTTGAACCAAAATTGGTTAAATAAATACGAGCGTGTTTAGCAATCGCGATGAAGTGTCGTACACTCTGGTGGTGACTAGACGAACTAATCTCCGAATGACTTGCTGTGTATGAAAACTCTCTCACTTTTTTTTGAACAATAATATCTAGTATTTTCAGCATTTACTCAACAAATATGATTAAAAAACTTAGGCAATAAATTAGACAAAAATTTAACATATGTTTATTTGTTTTTGGTAACAAGTAGTTTGATGAAAAACCTGCTCGATATTAGCAACACGAGAAGTTTGGACATGTTTCTAAAAAAGCATTGAAACAAACAGGATTTCATCAGCTCTCTGGAGCCACTATTTCTAGTGAAGGAAACATGCAATTTGCAGTATTTTTGATTCAGAATAGAGAATGAATATGTTTTTCAATCTAAAAGTAAATCAGGAATTCGAATTGAAAAAAAAAACACGAACAGTTGGTTATGTTTTTTATATGTATTTATTTATTTGTAAAATACTTTCATCATTTTCAGTTTCTGATTATGTTTCATTTTTTTTTATTTGCTTTAGATAATACTCTACCCCAATTTTAATTTCGTAGGCTGATTGTTTTTTTTCTATATTTCTTCGTTTGTTTTACATAATTCCCTAGAATTTGTCTTTGCATTGGTCCAATATGATCATCGATTGATAAAGCGATAAAGTGGGGTTGTGTGTAATTGATCTTTTTCTCTGAAGCGAGTTGGTACTGTTTACGGTTTTATTCCATTTATCTTTATTTATTTACGATTTGAGTGAGGAGAGTACATAAGATAAGTTGGTCTAATTTCAATATTATCCTGTGAAGTTATTCTACTACATATCTCATTTGATTGCGATTATACTTTGCTGAATTGTTAAAGTTTATATGTTTTTTTTGTGATTCGCTTTTTTTTATAAGCGATATCTTTCAAGTAATTTGCCATTTTCCCCAGCATGGTTTGCATGGTTTATTTTTATTTTTGTTTTATTCTCGGTAGAATTTTTCTTTTACAATTTTTTTTCTCTTCCAGCAGTGTTGGCAGTTTGCGTTCACTTTCTTCAATATTAAACCGCTATGACGTAGTTTGATCATCAGTTGTTTTCGTTGTTTTCTTACAGTTGAGTGTATGTTTTTTTCTTCTGTCTTGTTTTCGCGTTAAAACAAATTTTGACCCTTTCACCGAAGTCCGGACGACAAAACAATATTGAAAACTACCTACTACTCGACTTACTATTTACTACATAGAAGGGGGTTGAATACGAGCTCATCTGGCTGCTCTGTTCAGTGTTTTATTTCATATATGGTTAATCTATTAATCTAGGGGGCGCACTGAACAGTTTAAAAGAAGTGATTTTTTTCTCTCGAGCCTAAGCTTTTGATTCTTACTTCTTCTCTCTTTTCGCTCGTTCATTCATTCACATCTGCTAAGAGGAGGGAAAAGTTTAAACAAATTATATTCTCGTTCTTAATTTTATACACTTTTCTAAAAGATAGGTTAGGTTTTCTATATATTTTTTCTTTCATTGTCTTCTCTTTCTCGAGTGTAAGCCGAAATCCGTGCTGGTCCATTCGATTATCAAATTTACAAAGATGGGATCGAGAAAAGTGGGCAAAGGTTTGAAAGCAAGAAACATGGCAACATTGTGGATTCTCAGCTGACAAATCAGCAGAAATAAGACTAGTGACGTTTGTCAGGTAGAGCTAACAGGCGCCATGTTTCATTCTAGATGTTTCAAGCATAGACGAAAATATGAGTAAAAAACGAAATTATCTGGCGAGTCAGACTTCTGAAAATTCTTTGAAATAAACTTCTGTTGATGAAATTAGTGGAACGGACCCGAGCACGGTTTCGATATTGAGTATTAATTCATCGTTATTGGATTTCCGAATCTGCCACAAAATGTCACGTTTCTACATTATGGACTTTTTTTTCCTACCATTTATTTGAAGCTAATTTTTAAAGAGTATAGCTCATTGATACACTAATAATTAACAAACAGAAAAGAAAGTTGGGGAAAATTCTAGCGGCAAAAGTTAAAACTTACAGACGAGTTCAGTTACAGGCTTTTAAACGAAGAAAAAAAGAGAAATTCAATCAACGATTTTGGCATCTTTCCTAGCATTAGTCGTATGATTGAGTTTAAAAAACAAATCCATTTTTCAAGAAAACAAATGTGAGTTTCTTCTTGTTGAGTCCTTATCTATTTGGTTGAGAGTTTGACTATATGTACAAAGGTTGGGATCTCTCGTTTCTACGTTACTTATTTCTTAAACGAATTTCGTCTCGTGTTTCTTTTTTTTTTTTAATCAAAATCCTCTTTCCGTATTTACAGCTTTCTTCAAGTTCAACATCGAAATAATATCCAAAACATAGTTTTTTTTTGCCGAAATAAATTCTCCTAAACTTTCACATGTTTAACAATAGCAAGAAAAAAAAAAACAAAAATGGCAGTATCGTTGTCAACGTTGTTGCGTTAATTGAGTCATTTGCTTTTTCAGTTTTTGCTTAGTGGTGTTTGGAAGATTTTTGGAGTAAGTAACAACCTTCTTTGCTAAAAATATTTAAGGTCTTTCTCATCCAGCCAGATGTTTGCGGGGGGATGAATGTGACATGTTGAAAAAATTTCACAATCAGCCATCCGTCATCTATCAATCTGTCCAGCCAGAGCATTGGATGACTCATCACTTCCACTAGTTAGGTCCTACATGCGCTTTCTCGTAACTATATTTACACACTACTCAGAGAAAGAAGGGGGTAAAAGTATATTATAGGAGGCAAACCAAATGAATCATTCGCACTTACTGATCTAAGTAGAATGGAAACCGAAGAAACGAAGCTCAAGAGAAAGTAAAGAACTCCAAAAAAAGGTGGTTTGCCATTTTTGGGAAACACTTCCGGTCACCAAACCGGATGCAATACATTGACCGGAAGATAAGTGAAAAAGTGATAAAATGTGTGCAACGACGACTATCGGTATGTACTGCTGCTGCAGCTGTATTTTGCTGTTGTTGCAAAGTCTTGGCTAGTGTTTTTTTGTCTCTCAATTCTGTTTTAAGCTGATTGCAATTCAGAACCCTCGTTTGGGGGCTGTGACCTAGTCCCATTCGCCGATGTACATTGCACGCGGTGCCGGAATGTAGCCCCGGGTTGGCAGCGGAACGCGTCCGTACATGTGACTATAGGGAGACTCGACGACGTCCGTATCTGGAAAGAAAAGAATCAAAAAATGAGTTATGTTAATTATTTTTTCAAGAAAAGAATATTTTAAAGAACAAAAAGATCAAAGGATTAAACTAATGGATCACAACTAAACAAAATTTTAAAGCCAAAAGTTAACAAAACTTAACAATAACAAAAATTGACCAAAATTTCCAAAATTGAAAACATTAAAAGAATTGAAAAAAATTGAAAAAAACGAAAAATTGGAAAATTGAAAAAATTGAAATAATCGAAAAATTAAAGCAATAAAAAAATAAAAAATAAATGTAAAAATTAAAAAAAAGGAAAAAAAAAAATTAAAAAATTGAAAAATTTACAAAATTTAAAAAGAAATGAAAAAAAATGAAAAATTTAACAAAGTTGACAAAATTGACAAAATTGACAGAACTGATAAAATTGACAAAATTGATAAAATTGACAAAATTAAAAAAATTGACCAAATTTAAAGAAATTGACAAAACAAAACGATCATTTAATCAATGTATTAAACTCACAAAAACAGCATTCACCTACCAAAGCGGAGGCGATAGACAGTCAAACCTGGATAAGCGAGAACTGCATTTCTCTATAAGTGAGAGATACCCTACAGGACAAAATTAAGTACGCACTCACCATCGAAACTTTCAAAAAAATAGATTCAATTTCCTACAAAACCCGTAAAATCTAAGCGTTTTTTGTGTATGCTTTCTAGGGTGCGATTGAAATCGATGAGATGGTGAAAAAACAAGTTTTCGCAGATATTCGTAAACTTCAAGCTAAAAACTATCAGAAAGGTTTTTTTTTCAAAGCAAAATTGCTCAGCTTGACAGAGAAAGAAAGTGGATGTTTTTTATTAGGTAATTCGTTTATTTTAAACGGCTCATTCCTGTAGGTTTATGCATTAGCGTTTTTTTGTATTGTTTAAAAAAAATCCTTAAACTATATATCCACGGAATCATATGATTTGCAATTTTCTTTAATTTTTAGGAATTTCTACAATATTAAGTGGAATCAGATCTTGGTCGTTCTAAGAAATGAGAAAAGACCTTTGGCCTTCAAGTGTTAAGTAACCTTTAAAGTAAAAAAAAAAATTGTAGTCAAATTCTCCATTGGAGTAATCAGTTTTCCAGTAGGTGCTTAAGAAACGATTGCATGGCTTAAATTGGAAGTCCAACTTTTCCTTTTTTACAGTTGGTTTATTGAGATTTTTTAAACTTAACAAAGTCATATCAGATATCTTAAGCTAAACTCATTCCAAAATCTAAAGCAGTGCTATTTTCACTTGCGTTTACAAGGAGTCCATGATTAGATTGCCAAATTAGAATTGAGGTTCTAAATCACAGTAAAGATTCTCTTGGACGAATTTATTTCACCCTCAATTTTCCATCATTCAAATACGAATTATGAAACTTCAAATAGGGTATAAATTTGAAATAAAAAAAAATAAAAAAATAAATTTTACATCCGATTTAATTTAATTCTGTTTGAAATCTATCACATCAAACACTCATTTTATTATGGGTGACCGTGAAAAAATGCAAGTACTGCCAAAAAGGAATCAAATATAAAATATTCATTGTAAAAGTTGAAATCTTAATAAATCTACTCAATATTTCTAAATTCTTGTAAATGCGCTAAAACATGAAAGATTGCAGCAACAATAAATCAAAAGGAGAGATTTGTTGGGCTATAACTTTTTCGTTCCCTATGAGTTTTTGAAGCTAAAAAGGCATTAAAAGTTTTAATAAAAGCTGTTTCAATATGAAGGGATAGGTGTTTTGCGATAGAGATTTGAATTCATCTCCAGATCTCAAAATCACAAATACAATCCACATTCATAATTATAACAAAAGGAAACAAAATTTACTTTTTCCGAGCTGCAACAAAAATTTAAAACTGATTTTAACTTATTTAGGGACACTGAATTCAAATTTGTTTTTTGTCTCTTGTTTCCGGTATAACTATTGAAAATACAAGGAGAAATTTCATAGATAAAATTTGTGCACTTTCAAGCAAAAGCGTGAAATATCAAAAAAATTTAGAAAAACTTTAAATTAATGATCAATTTTCCTGAAGATTGTCAGTAATTTATCATGATTTCTGGGCGTAAAAATTGTAAAAGTAAGTATGTTTCTCCGTTTTGTAAAATACAGGAGATTTGAAAACATTTTAAGTCAAACTCAATCTTAGATATTTTTTAATACACAAGTAAAAATGCTTATCAGCCTTCAATAAAGCTGTTATATAGATACAAATTGTGAGTATCTAATACTCAACTAAACAAACCTTCCTTTTGTGTTTTTAGCAATAAACAAACATAACTAACGGAGATGAAGAAAAACAACGATTTTTCACTTTCTTTATAATTTATTTGTTGCAAATTTGTAACTATTTCATTGGTTTCAGTATAATTAAAATTGAAAATTTTGTATGATAACTTTAAATTCAAGAACAAATCAATTGAAATTAATTTCCACAAGCTTCATATTTCAGAAACTGATCTTATGATAATGATCTCTTATGATCTTATGATGATAATCTTATTTTCAACTAAATTTATATTGATTGCGTAGATTTTTTATATTAAGAAATGGCAAAATCAAATTCAGAATTTTCAACGAAAACTGTGCTACAAAACTAAAAATAATATTACGAAATTTTCAAATCACGATTCAGTGAAATACTCAGATGAAGAATTTAATCTCCGTTAGTTATGTTTGTTGATTAATTTATCAGTCTTAACGATAAAAAGTGAAATACTTCCGAAAAACAGTAAAATATCAAAGTTTTACAATCAGTTAGAAATTCATAGAAATAATTAACTAGTTAACACTTATCTCAAATGATTACTTTTTCAAACGTATAGTTGCAAAAAACAGTGCTGATATTCAGAAGCTCAGGAAAAAAAATTAAATAACTTGAAAAATTTTATTCTACATTTCCATCTCTCAACTACGTGTGTATTATTTTCATTTGTAAAATGACATTTATAACGAAAAATTCTTTAAATAGCTTTTTAACGAGCACAAGTTTTGCAGAATTTCAAGGTAACGTTTACATGAGTAAATTTGAGCTTTTGTGTTTGTATGGGAAGATTGATTTTTTTTTTAAATCAACATCATTTTTGTTTCTTCTGTGCATACAGGTTTGCTGTCAATTCATCATTTTTTTAAAGGAAATTCGGGGATTCACTTTGTCTTTCGACATGCGCTAATATTTTGAAACTGAAATTTATTAGCAATTTGATAGCCTCACATATATTTTTCACTTCTCTTTCATTTGAAAGTGATATTTATACGCCTCTATGTTTGAAGACCAAAAACGGGTTTTTGATAGTTAAATATCCAGATACAATACAATACGAATGGCTATTTACCTCCAAGAAACTCTATATCAAATCTAAAGGTAAAAAGAACTGGACACTTGTTTTGATAATATGAATAAATGGCAAAATTTACGCTTGATATAACAGATATGGTGCTTCAGGAATACAAAAATGAAGAGATTCAAATGTCAAGTTTTTGCACCCAGCACAGCAATGGGAACAAATGCCTAGTCCCAGTGAACATTTTGGTCTGAATATTTCAGTTGTTTCTGAGATATACACACTTTTGTATAATCTGAAAAAGTTGTATAGAATATTCTATATGAGCCTGTACGTACCAAAGCGGAGGCAATATACGGCTCACCTTGAAAATATAAAACTTTGTATTGCGGTTTCATCAATTTGATAGCAACTTTGCTATGCACAAAATCTTAGGAATGTAGAACTTACAACTTTCTATGGCCTGTCTTACAATTTGATTACAATTTCCTTTAGCAGGTAGCTTGAGGTTTGTACAACTTTCTTCACCATTTAATATAATTTATTGTTACTGTATCCCAAAGCAATTATATTTTTCCCTTATTACGATTTTATTATGAATCGCCGTGAACATAAATACAATAGAATTTAATAATTACTGCGAATAAAATTGAACGATATACAACTTTATGTGTCTTTGATTAAATTGATGAACCTTGTTATAAAAATACTGAATGCCAATTTCCAATACTGCTTATGCATATTGCCATTTTGTGAACGTCCTAACTTTAACTTTTGGTTTAATAATGCACATGTTGTTGATCAATCTTCCCTCAGTCTCGAACTCACAACGTTCCGATCCCTGTCTTTCGATACTTCCTCGGCGCCATTTCATGTTGATACAAACAAGCAAATTTGTTCATGTACAGTTGCGAGTTCCGCCTCAAAATCAGTTGATCGTATAAAATATCACTGACTGCATCATTATGGACTCCAAATCTATTTATAGATGCCGTTTTTGATATACAACTTTGACCTATCTCATAGACGATTTTATTACAATCAATAATAATATTCAGTGCTGTGCGATCTTAGCTAGCTATTTAATAGACTGTTAAACGATTCGACAATCTGCGATCGTCAAGGATTTCCAATTTTTGCAATTGTTGATTTAAGATGATTACGATGTTACTTAGCATAGGAATTGCATTATTAACAATTATTTAACGATTAAGTTTATTTCAATTAGCAACTTTGAATGACAAGTACGAATAGATTGTTTAAACTCCATTATACGATGTTCTCACAATTACTGTACGACCTTTCATGGAAATAATATGTCACCATACATCGCAAGCATGAAAGATTGCTTAATTGTACAATGGGATTAAATATTGAGATTTACACAATTTTACTGCGATTCAAAACAACTTTATTTATCTTTCTATACGATTAAAAAATGTTATCGTATATAATGAACTATACAAACCATAAACGATAAAATATAACTTGGTTTAGCTACAACATGATGTTTATACAATTCCAATCTAAACTGGACGCTTATACAATCTACAATGAACACTACTTTACGATTTCTGGTTATCTGGGGTACAAGGTCTCATGCCAAATTTGGGCCAGAACGGATCACGGGAAGAGGTAGCTCAACGAGCCTAAAGTTTTTATGGGATTTTGGGACATTTTGTTCTGGAGGGCCATGAAAATCCAGTTTTTCATGAATTACTTTGATCCGCTTCGGCCGATGTCTTTTGAAGAAGGTTTTTCTGAAAGCCTAAACTATGACAAATATTTCATCCGAAGACTGCATTTTGATTCAAGTTAAGACGCAAAAGTTATTAAGCTTTAAAAAATAGTAATCTTTTTTAAGGGTGATATACATCACTATTAATGAGAGACACTGCTTCGAACATTTTAACGCAGCATTAACATAACAGTGATGAATATCGCCCTGATTTATGAAGTTTAATAACTTTTTTATCATAAGTCGAATCGAAATGCAGTCTTTGGATGAAATATTTGTCATAGTTTAGGCTTTCAGAAAAACCGTTTTCAAAAGAAATCGGCCGAAGGGGACCAATGTTATTCATGAAAAACTAGATTTTCATGTTCCCCCAAAACAAAATGTCTCAAAATCCCATAAAACTTGTGGCTCGTTGAGCGACCTCTTCCCGTGATCCGATCTGGCCCAAATTTAGCATGAGATCTTGGACTAAGCCTAGGATCAATTTAAGCTTGCAGCGCATAACATTTCACAAGCTTGAAATTTCTCATACAAGTTTGGGGCAGTCTTATGCCCATTTATCATTTTTGTGAAATATGTCCAATCTCCGGGGGATCTCAGTATGGCTTAAATCAGGGATGAGAAACCTTTTGAATCAACGGGCCAATTGAAATTTGTCGACGTGCCGCATTTAAAATATTTTTTTTTATTAATGCTAAGCAGAGCTTTACGTCATTTTTTATAATAGCAAGAACTATGAAAACAAATCTGGAAAAGGAAAGATAAAACGTATTCACGTGTTAAAAACAGAAATTCAACACAATTTTTTTCAATACCCTATATTGAAAAGGTATGTACATCACTAAATCTTTGTCATTTTTGAACTCTCCCATTTTTTCAATTGTAATTCTTGGCGAAAATTCGTTCTTCCAACTTTCTTGTTAATACTGTTGGTACTTTTCGTAATCACTTCCATTTTAAAATCTTCTGGAGCTTACTACGGTGCTGATAACTAAGCGTATGAAAAATATATATTTCAAAAAATCACCGTCTTCTTCGTTGGACGTTGAATTGTTAATTGACTTTTTGTGATTTTTTTCCACAATTAAAGCTTGTCCTCAAAGCCTAGATTTTTTTCCTGCAAACGGTGAAAACCATTCACAGCAAAAATTATTTTCTGTAAAATTACAGCAAATATCCTGTAACAAAAAGAAGCAGGACATTTACAGGTCGAAGACATTTATTTTTCAATGAACCTTTAAAATTTATAGACCAGTAAAAAAATCTCAGGCCTGTAATCTTAAAACGCTGTAACACTCTGTAGACATGTAATTGCATGGATTTTTATTTTTTGCTTTAATGGAATGATGCCATTGTTCAATAAATCAATTTTTTTTCGGATAAATATCATTTATTACTACACAGTTTTACTCATGCTTCATTGTACTAAAAACACGTATAGTTTAAAATAAAAACATAAATATTTTAAAAATATCTTTTAAAAATATGAAGCCTGAATCCGATTGCAGTTTTATCCTAACATCGACTGTCACAACTTACTTCTGGTTACCGATTTTCGAAGGGCCGATCGATAATGACACGAATTTTTCACACCTCCATTGCATTAGAAGGCGCACTTTTCTAGGTGGCTTTGGTAGTCAACTCATTACGGTACGTTTTACTAATATCTTTTATTCCTAGTTCGAGTTTTTTCACGGAAGTAACAAACGAACTGTTGCTGGCAGAAAATTTGTTTTGTTTTGATAGACAACCGAGAATTTTGCATTTCTGTAATTTGATATCACCTGTAATAAGATGCTCACTTAAAAATAAATGACTATGACCTGTAAAAACGGCAAATGTCATGCTATTTTTTGTTACAGCACATTTGCTGTAATATTCAATGATTTTTCATTTAAAATTCAACAAAATCAATTTAATTTACACGTTTAGTTAATTACAGGTTGATTTATTTTAATGGTATCCATTTTCAATGACACGTAATAGTCATTATTTTTTTCTGTGTGTTTTTGAAATTGAAGTTCTGTATTGGATAACTGCATTGTGATGTTGAGCAAGGTTATCGAAATCACAGAAAAATCTTCAATGTCACATATTTTTAAGCAACTATCTTTAAGGTTTGTAACCGTTGTTACAAAAGGTATAAGTTCGTTTTTCAAATATTTTAAATTGTTCTAGGTGAGCTGTTGTGTATGTTGTTATATTTAAGGGAAATAGGGAAAATCATATGTATTAGCTAGTTTGGTTTAAATTTTGAATAACAAATACACATTATTGTTAGTATATAATCAGGCGGGCTTCAGCGGGGGTGTTCACGAAAATGTTCATGGTAGTATGAACATGTAGGGGTGGTTCGCCATGTTGAGTGGCATAACTTTTGAAGAAATGGTAAAAGAAAGGGATGAAGATGACCTAGCTTCCGCTATAGGTCATTTTCATTTTGGCGTTCGTGTGTGAATGTTGTGAGTGTCTAAAAAAATAAAAAGTACGGTTTATGTGGCATTTCCGGCTGAGATCAACGTAGATCATTCAGGTAATGGTGACCTATTAAAGCTAAAGTTAAGTCCTGTAGTGACATTTTTGCTCGATTACAGGACCTTGTATTCTTGGATCGATTTTTCGATCACAAACACGTCCTCCGAGACCTCAAACGCGCACGCGATTCGGCCTAGGTAGTCTTTGACTGCCTACGTCTAATCCGTAAAAGACCCGACTCTCTGGTTCCGTGGAACCATCATCGTAAAGGAGAGAAGTCTCAGGCCCGACGGGCCTTAATTATTAAGGAGACCCCCTCTCGGCGCGACCAATACGGCCTTGCTGTGGTCCGCCGATAGTGTCAAAGAGGGAAGACGCCAGTGCTTACCATTTCGGGTGCCCAAAAGCTACAAATTGGGTACACATCGCAACAGTCACCATAGTTACCTGAGAAACAACAGAGCTCAATACAGCAGTTCCACGACCAGTATCCTGCAAGCGCGCCAACGAGAAAAATCCGTCGACGGTATGTACACCCTCAAAATCCAGTGAAGCCACGCCTGAACCACACTCACACCCACACCCACACTTCAGTAAAAATAAAAACCCAGATCCAAAATTAATTTTCCGAATTCTCATTTAGCAAGAAACTCCACAGTTTGCCTCTTAAAATTTGTTCCGCGTTCCCTCCGTTTACCCAGTAGTAGGCCGACCCTGAGACACAGTTTAGGGGTCTCCTGCTACTGAGCTAGTTCCCGAGAGTATTTGGCCAGTAGGTTTTGGGTTACATTCTTGATTTTTAAATTTATTTTCAGATTTTTATAATTTGAATTTGCATCTTATTAAGATATCATTGGGATAGGATTCTGAAGCAATTTTATGACTATGGTAATGTGGAATGCGAATTATGAGTAAAATAACTCAACTTATCAAAGTTTGTTATAAATTTTTTATCCAATTTCTAAAAAAAAATTATCAGACAATTGTTGAAGTCCTTTTATACCGAATCACAGAATTTTTCATATCTATTGATTTGATCAAGAGCTAGGTAATAAGGTTTATCTTTAATTAATTGTAAAAACCTTCGCGGGCCGCAAAAAAGGTCTCGCGGTTCTTCTCAGCTTAGCATAGGTGTTTTACAAAGGCATTTTTTTTTTTATAAATCGCTTTTTAAAACTAAAAATGCGTAGTACCTTAGAAATGTGTGAAAAATAGTTCATTAACAAAACCTCAACTGATTCAACTGATCAATTGGCCTATCCTAATTTTCAAATTCATCAACATTCAAAGGCAACTCACCGATGCCGCTCTCGTAGCTCCGGGCGTGCCACATCAGCTGCTGGTGGTGCTGGTGGGCCGCCATCAGGTTGTGATGCGGGTGCATCTGGTGCAGCTGGTGCAGCGACTGCAGCGACGACGGATGCTGCAGATGGGCAATCGACATCCGCTTGGCGATGGCGTCCTTTCCGTTTCCGACTGGAACGTCTCGGCTGCTGTTGTTATTGTTGTTGGCCACGTTGCTGTTGTTGTTGTTTTCCTTCGATTTGGACGACGTTTTCACAAAGTTTGGCACCCGAGCTCGCAGTCCGCAGTAGTATGGGTCATCTAGAAGCGGTACCGGGATTGAAAGAAGGGAAACGAAATCGTTAGATAGTTCAGAAGAAAGAATGTTCAACATGCAGTGGAACTGAGCTTCTAATGAGTATTCTGGACAGCAACAGCGCAAAGCGCTGGAACGATTCTTGGGACTCTTGGTAAAAGTCAGAACCCTCTGTCGTTTTGCTGGTGGCTTTATAGTCAATACCCGATGCATACTAATTAGAATCGAAGCCGCTCCAACTACCAATGAATGTGTCCAGTTCGGAGGAGCCCAAGAATGCTCAAGCAAGTTGTTTGGTGACCCCAAAAGGTTTCTGATTCATAGATTCTGTACGTTGATAAGGCGAGGCGTTGGCGTTCGCAGAAAAGGCGTGGGACGATTGGTGATTTTTTTTTTCGTTTTTGCTAGTTTGAAAAACCGTTAGGTGTTTGTAAATTCACCTGGTAATCTCGATAGACGATAGTCAGTGAGAGAGAGAAGATGCGCGGTTCGGAAGAATTCTTCAGAAGAGTTTCTGTAAACAAATGTAATGTATCATAAAAAGAAATTGTCTTCCACCGAAGAACCGAGCCAGGTTGTCTGGGTTTTTTTCTTCTCTGATGTTGATCGAAATCGTGCTAGGGAAGTTAATGAAAGAACTGTGTTCGAGATGATACTGGAATGTTTAATTTTTGAGAAGCTAAAGTGGTAGCAATTCCTTTAGTGCTGAACCAATCACTTGAAAAATATTTGAATGGTCCTGCACACAACTTGACAAGTTTGTAGTCGTCATTTTGAGTTTTATGCCTGTGAAAACTTTAAATTCGGCTACTACAACCCGCTGAACAATCGTCTGATGAGATTTGTTTTTAAACAATCCCAAATGTAATAAATGAAGAAATAACTATTTAGAGACCAAGTTCAGATTTTAAAATCAGGACCTGTAAGATTGAAATGCAAAATTCATATACAACTTTCAAATTTTGAGTTTATATCACAGATTTCTGTACTATAGTCATCAGAATAAAAAAATTAAAAATATCGTTTGTATAGTGAAATTTAGTGAATGAAAATTCGTTATACAGATTCAAAAAAAGTGCTCAAAAGCACCTTTTAACCCTTTTGTTATAAGTTATTCTTATTTTAGGTTTTAGAAATAAAATAAAGGAAATATAAATAAAGTAATACATATTGCAGGAAGTTTCTTGCAGATTTTTTTTTCTGTTTTTTCCTATGTTGTTTATCCTGATTTTTCAAGAGTTAATGCAAACGAAATAATCTGATCTTATCCACAATTGTTCTGTTTTTTATGGAACGTATAAAGGAAAAATTAAAACATATTTTCATTTACATAAGATTATGTGAAATATACTTAAGGCTCGGCCCGGCCCGGAAATAGGGAGAAACCCTATTTCACTTATAAACTTTTGAAAATATTTCCTTAAATTCCTTAAATTTCCATAAATTCCTTTCATCCGTGGTTGAAATCTTTGAACTTGCTCAAAAATCTGGTGAATTTAGCTTATTTGAATAGAACATAGAATTACATTTTTTTTTTCAAAAAAGTCTTTAATTTCTTAAACAATTCTACGCTAAAATAAAATAAGCTAAATATACCAAACTCTAGAGATTTGATTATTTGATGAATAAAATATTTAAAAGCGAAAGATTATATTTTTGTGATTTAAATCTGATTCTGGCAAATTGATCCAAATTTGAGATTTAAGATTATAAACTTCAAAAAATAGAATTCTCTGCAAATTTTTTACGGTAAGATCACATGTTTCATGATCAGTAAATATTTTCATTCAAAATCAATTCTATAATTGAAATTATGTGGATAATTTTTCAAAAATAAAATTCATTTTTTTTCATAAAACAAAACATGCCAAATAAACTCCAATTCTTCTTCATATTTGTGATTTCAATTTTTCAACGAAATAGTCATTTTGATAATTTAAACACATGCCGACCAAATACGAGTTATCTCGTTTTATCTCGTGCTCGAATATGTTTCTTTCAGAATCATTAGTCAAATGTTATAAATTTAATCATTAAATTATATTCTACAAAACTGAACACACTGAACGGTAATTCAGAGATACTAAATTTGTAGAATTTGGTCCAGTGGTTTCTGAGATATTGAATATCGAATACCGGAATTTTCTCACGATCCTGTGTTAATTTCATAGTGAAACTCATTTACGAGTTGAATCTGAATTTTGAATATATATTCGGAATCTTAATACAGAACCTGAATTCACAATTTGAATATTGAATATATTTTAGAGTTCCAACACGATTTCTGGAATGTATAAAAAACGATTTCTGGATTTAGATCCCAGATCACAATTTAAAATATAAGCCAAGAATTAAAGTTTGTTTCAGTGCTCTCAGTGATGGATCTTTGATTTGAATCTGAAATCAGTAATTCAATTCGGGAAAGAATTTTGAACAGGGCGAAAGCGCCAAATGTAAACAAATGAAGTTATCAGCTGTGTGATAAAGTGCAACGTGCAACGAATGTCCAACGTACATTTGGTTTAAAAAAAAAAAGAAAACAAAATAAAATTTTTGCTGGGAGCTAATAGAGCTGTCATATTTTGAGCGCGTTGTTCTCGAAACAGTGATGTTGGAGCATTTGCCGTATTCAAAATTCGATACCGGATTATTTCTGTTCATCCGACTTGCGAATCTGAATTAAAATGTGAATTTCGAATAAAGAAGCTTTGAAACTTTGGTATTTTTGAATTCTACATAAAATTGAAGTTAAAGAACTTCGAATCTGAATATGAAACAAAAACTCGAGATGGTTTTTTTTCACATTCACAAAATTATTATCGTAAGATTGGAAATGCATAGGAGTTCCAAATTTGAATCAAATTTGGAATAAAATGCAAAATCAAAAAGTTGAAAACAAATTTTCAAATGACTGGATACAGAATCCGAAACTTGAAAACAGATAAGGTACAATGGTAAGTGTGGACGATGGCTATTAAAACAATACTGTGCATTATATTTTCAAACTGTTGATTCAGAATGTTCAATTTACATATAATCTATCCAATAACTGTGAAAAAGATGCGATTCCGACAATAACGGATGATCATAGCGACTTTTTGGGAATTTTTTCTTTTCAACTACGATTTCGAGGTGATATGCATCTTTTTCAATTGCAAATTTTATGTTTAAATATTTTTTCAATTTTCTGTCCTTCATCCAATACAATTTAGCTGTATTTAGCATTGCAACATAAATTACACACAATAATCATTAAAAGATGCCTTACTAATAGTACCATGAACTTTTTTCAGAATTTTGGACGGTTCGAGCAATAAAGTAAGGTATTCAACCAAGAAAACACAAATTTGTTGAAAATTTCCTGAGAAATCAAACGGAAAATCTACCGTCCACACTTACCCCATATTTACGTGATAACTTTTCTCGCTTCGCTTCTATCAAGCTCATCTCTTCAGCGTTTGTAAACAACATGTTCTGCATCACATTGAACCTAATTTTATCAAAATTGATCCACTGCTGATTTTTTAGTGATTTTTTTAAAGTTGAACTATACGAAAACCGACCACACTTACCCCGGTGTACTTTATCCAATTTTGAATTTGATAATACCAAACTAGAACCTCGGAAATACGTTTAATCTTATTTCAAATGTCAAACAAGTGAGAAAATTTTGAAAAACTTTTAGAGTTCTAAACCACGGATCAGTTTTCAAGGTTTCGGCATCAGTTCTGGGTCGAGATTACAAACTGCAATCAAAATTTGATGAAGTATTTTTAATTTTAAGTGTAGAGAAGAATACCTCGCTTGCTTTCCTGGATGGAACTCCATGGGGTGGGGGTTTAACCCCCAAAACCTCACTCGTTCTTACGGTCATGACTTAAAGTATATCTGATTATGTCCAAACGTGATCATGTATTGAACATTTCTTATTTTGTGTTTTCAAAACTAATTTGAAAGTTGAACATTAGACTTAATTGTTTTCTTTAACCCTTCATTTCATGATTTTTTATTTTTTCTTGAAAAAATTCTCAATGGTGCGCAATGATGAGTACATGAAGGGAAAAATAATGAAAAAATATTATTTTCTCATATTTCGAGGATTTAGCCAAAATATTAATTGTTGCAAATTTGCAACAACATGAAATGGTTATACCTTTTCGTTCCTCATACAAGACAGCTAAAAATAAATGCTTATTCCTAATTTATCCAGCACTAATCGTAGTTAAAGCTCAAGAACTTCGTAAACCTAGTGTCTGGACACAATTTAGCTGGGGTTAGTACCTAAGTATGTTGGTTATCCACCATGGGTGCACGGATTCACCTAAGTTTCTCCTTAAGGATGTGCTTACATGCATTATTTAGATCAAATAGTTCGACAAATTTCCAATGCAGCTTACACTATATCCGAACCCCATGGCTTTGTTTGATCTGTTATCGAGTAAATGTATTACTTATGTTGATGAAAGTATATTTTGGAAGAACAAGTCAAGCAAGTGGGCTAGTTTACTATATGAATTCCGGTATCCGTGTATATTTAGCTGACCTGGAAAACTGATTGAACATTCTTATACATGAGAATTTCAAGGAAGCACATCTTACCTGTTGGCCATTTATGTGATTTGGACCTTAAAGTTTTCTGCCGATACCCGTAATCGAACCCATTACACCTAGCATACCAAAACCAGACTCGCGCCACCGTATTCGCTAGCGGCTAGACCTCCCAGGCACAGTATTATTTTGGGAGCTGGGGGGGGGGGTAGTTATGCGATAATATTCATTACGTTTGCTTGAAGGTGCTATATGGAAAGCTGAAACGTCTTTCCAATACAAATTTTTTGAAAAAATAACCTTGTAAAAATCAATATTTTGACAATAACATTAAAGCTTTGGACTTGTATTCAGTTCTTTTTCAGTAACTTCATTTTTTGTGAAAAGTTTAATGGTGTCTTCGTGCTCATAGTTTTTTTAGCGCAATATACTGCAATCAAGAAACAAGTTCATTCTCGGCTAACAGCAATGTTTGAATTATAAAACCTTAAAAACTGTGATGAAAAAATGATTTTTATGCATGGTATACTTAGATTCAAAGAATCAAGTAACTTGAAAATCAGGAAATACAAATTGTTGAAGAAACAAATTGCGTTTTTTCTTCAAACACCTACAATAAAAAAAAAACAAAATTGTATTATTCCTTAATAATAAAAAAACCGATGGATAAAATACATTAAAAATGGTATTACCCTTATAACATTTGTTGAATATGGTACGCGTTTGGGAAAGTAAACAGAATTATAAGTAGGACTAAAATGGAACTGCCATTTTCGTCTCACCATGATGATTAAATTCGTACTGAAAACATTAAAACTGTTGTCATAAATACTATACAAACGATAAAAAGTATTTAAAGAACATTAAGGGACTAATGTTTCAAACTAGGGTATAACATTATTAAGTAGTGAGCGGAAAAAAATGTAAATTATTATTTTCTAAAAATTTGAAATTTTTTTCTACGAACAAATACAATCTTTTTCGGGAATCATAAAATTATATTTAAAATCATCGTTGGTTGTATTTGAAAAATTAAAGATTCAAATTATTAATATAAACACTTTAACTACTCAAAAGTCACAAATTTGTACTAAATGTGACGCATGGTTGATGATCTAAAGTCTGCTTCATTTAATATTGGAACAAATTCTTTTGCTCATTGTGGCGCTCCTAGTGGACGGATTTCGAAACTTTTTTCACCCACGTGTCGGGAAATTCATTACCTTTCACCATGTATTTATGTCATAACACCAAACGATAACATTTTGTAAACAACCGCCATGGAAGCCGAACGGAGAGATCAAATTGTGCACAGTTTTCTTGAAAATCCATTGTTGTCGGCATCGAAGCTAGCTAAACAGCTTAAAATGCCCAGAAATACCGTATGGCGTGTTATCAAGCAGTACAAGGAAACATTGACGACGGCTCGGAAGCCGCATTCGAAGCGTCGGAGTGGAACTGTCGACCGGAAACTGTGTGGGAAAGTCATCAAGGCCGTCAAGAGGAATCCCAATCTTTCAGACCGCGATTTGGTCAATAAGTTCCAGGCCGCTCACAGTACGGTGCGACGAATTCGTCTCTGGGAAGGAATAAGGTCATTCCGAGCCAGCAAACAGCCAAATCGGACGCTGAAGCAGAACAATGTGGCCAGAATCCGTGCTCGAAAGCTGTACGACCAAGTGCTGACCAAGTTCGACGGATGTATTCCTACGTGAGGATGAGACCTACGTGAAGGCGGACTTTGGGCAAATCCCAGGTCGAAAATTTTATTTGGTGACGGCTCGGGGGGATGTACCTGCAAAATTTAAGTTCGTGTTTGCGGATAAATTCGCCCGCAAGTACATGATTTGGCAGGGGATGTGCAGTTGTGGACAGAAAACCAAAGTCTTTCTCACTGACAAGACAATGACATCAGAAGTCTACAAAAAAGAGTGTCTACAGAAACGGATTCTGCCGTTTATTCGTGCCCACGACCATCCAGTAATGTTTTGGCCGGACCTCGCAAGCTGCCATTACAGCAAAACGGTTATGGAATGGTACGCAACGAACGGGGTCAGCGTAATACCGAAGGACCTCAACCCCCCAAACTGCCCCCAGTTCCGGCCGATAGAGAAATACTGGGCAATCACGAAGCGGAGGCTTAAGGCAAAGGGAAAACTTGTTAGGAACATGACTCAAATGAAGAACTGGTGGAATCAAATCGCCAAAACGGTGGACGAAAAGGGTGTGCGCCGCCTAATGTGCCGTATTACGGGAAAAGTACGAGAATTTCTTCGAAACAGCAATGAATAATTTTTTTAATTTTTTTTATGAAAGAGTAAAGAAAATGCTACATTTGTATGAAAAACAAATTATGAATTCGTTAATAAATGACTGAACTACACGCAATTGTTTGTGTTCCAATATTAAATGAAGCAGACTTTAGCCAAAAGAATTTGTTCTTGGTTTTCCCCAATATTTTTACAGTTGTCAGCCATTTTGTTCAGTTAGAGGCTTATTCATCTGCATTATTTCAAAAATATCTCGACAACATGATAATATAACATTAAAAATAATAATACTTTCATCAGGAAACATATATACTGTTTAAACGATGAAACATTAGAAAGCACACTTTGTAGCCCATAGACCTAACTAAAGGTGCTACCGTTGCATGATGTTGCAAATTTGCAACAATTAATTAAAGGCCGTTATATCAGACAAAAAATAAAAAAAATCTTCAAATTGTATTCAATTGTGTTAATTGCATTACTGAAATTGCGAAAATATATTTTTCAGACACAATTTTTTTTCGCAGTGTGAATTGGACTAGGTCAAAATTCTGAAAAATAAGCCTTTTTAAATATTTCATATTTTTCAGATTCACGTTGGTCTAGTTTCTATATGTATAATCAGAAAGTCATTTTTTTTAATTCAACGTAATCTTGAAGTTAGAAATATTATTGCCCTGAAGAAAAAAGTTGACTATTTGGCTTTCTGCAAAAGTTACAACAGCTTTAATTTATTGTTGCAAATTTGTTACTTTATGAAACGAAGGGTTAAAGTTACATTGAACGCCAAATAATGAAATAAATTCGTTAAAGCTTCTTCGATGCTAAAGAGTTATAAATAAATATTATTCTCATTATAAACAATTTCTGTTCATTCGATACTGAAGCAATGTGTCGTTTTGCAAAAGTATTTGAAAAAATATCCGGCTTCTCTAGAATGTTTTTCAAAATATCAGCTTTTTTTTAAGTAACGCGTTATTCCTGATAAAAAAAATTGTCTTACGCTACGCGTTCAAATTATACGGTTTCTATTCGAATATATTCACCCAAAGTAGAGACTCCAATATTTTAATGCCGATCGGAGCTAACACGCTCCTTTTTTAAACTCAAAATTTAGTTTGAACTAGGTTCGATTCTGTGAATTTAATGTTCCCTTTTTTTTTCCTTGCGATGGTTCAAAACGAAGTTCGAACTGCAAACTCAAAACTGATCCTTTTTTTTTTTCTTCGGCGAGGAACTTCATAACTGAATGGCAGCGGCCAACGTAAAATTGTGTCCGTCATTGTCATCATATGGTGAGCGGCTTAGAATGTCCGGGAACTTCCGGATGTTATTTACTTCCCGTGGGATGTAACATCCGGAAGTTTTCTTTGTAGTTTTGACCGGGTGTGTTAAAAGTTTCAACCGCTTTGTAATTGTAATGGAACAGCAAAATCCGGTTACAAAAAAATTTTACCAACCTTTAGTTCCCTGAAACAGCCCCCAAATAAAAAGGATAAATTCGATTTCGACTACCGAACTTAGTTTTGAGTATCAGAACTTAGTTTTGCGCTTGCCCAGCCGAACTCAAAATTGAGGGATGCAGCTAAAGTGCTGTCTTAAACCAAAACAACTGAATTGTGAGTTTAAAAAAAGGAACGTGAACTATGGGCCGAAAATTCGCTGAAATGTGCATTGCTTTCCCATTATTGGCATAAAGACTTGATCTCTCGGGCTAAATGATGCAGAAACACTACATACTAACATTCGAGCGAAGCAGGAAAAATATTTTATGAAATTCCATCCTTATGGGGACTATTCATCCCGGAAACGAAAAAATAAAAAAAAGTCACCGTTGTTGAGAATCGAACTCACAACAATTTCCTACCTTCAGCTTGCCCATCCGGCAGCTCCACCAGTGTACCACCTGAGGTAGATAGAGAACGAGGGTTTATTGTCATATCTAGCGTAACATTTCATAAGGGCGAAACTAGCAGTTAGCTCGAAACGAGTAAAACGCGTTTGAAATTTCGGAACATCTAATCAAATCCTATTTAAAAAATCGACCACCTTTTGTTCAACGAAATAAAAAAATGTGCATTATATTCACTTACTGTTCGTTGGTTATCAATAACTTCAACGTTTTTCACTAAATTTCCGAGATTTTCAAGTTTCGCCTTTTTTTGTTTTCGATTTCAGTTACGCCTGCAAGTTTCGCCCAATTGATCGGCCGTTTTTGTTTTGGTTTTGAAGTTCCGCCCATTGGTCCTACACGCAAAAACTAATTAAGCCGTTTTGTCACACACGGTCAATTCAGTTACGCCTATTGGCACTACACGAATAGAAGAATTAACCCCATTTTGAATAGGCGTAACTTCACGTTCCAAAGAAAATGCATTAACAGGAAGTTTCGCCCAATAGAATTTTATCAATTTTTTGAAAGTTTTAAATGATTTAAAGATGAAACCGCGTTAATTAGGTAAAGTGCAACCACGTATATCCGGAATGACCGTTAACTCGATTTGTTTACATTTTAGCAGTTTCGCCCTTTTGAAATGTTACGTTAGATATAGTCTTTCTGTACGGCTCATCGCAAAAAAACGCATAGTGTCAGGCGTTTGGTCGGAAGTTTGCCAGTGTTATCTTATGATGGGAAAGGGAGTTGGAAAAGAGAAACTGTATTTTTCACAGTAGTTTTCCTAACGCCGCCTCACACGCCTAGGAATGGCCGAGCGGATCAATTCATTCATTGTTTATATCCTCCTTCATCTTGTGATGATATATGGAGGAACATGAACACATCTTTATTTGTTTCCTTCTGTCATAAGGTGAATGGTGTATTCTTTTAGATAATTTATACTGAAACTGTCAAGCAACTTTGAGCGCAATTTGAAATTTACACTAAATTGCTTTTAATTATATTGATCATCATAGATGAAGTATCTGTACTCTTTTATATTATTTTTTTGTTTCACAAATTTGTTTTTTTTTTAAGATTCTAAATTATTTAATAGGGTGGCGGTAGAAAATTATTTCCTCGGCCCAAGTAACACAGTTTAAGCCAACTAGCATTTGTAAGTTTTATTATGGCATTTTATATGCAGCTAGCTTTTAACTGTTTTGTTATGGTCATGAAAAATGCTTAGATTCTTGATTAAACCATTTGTTTTTAGGTAGCTCTGAAAAAGCTAACAAAGGATCTACTAAATACTGTTACTAAGTTGTTTAGAAAGTGTAAAATTTGAAAGGAAGTTTGTTTAAGTTTTTTTTTTGTGTAATAAAATTTGTTTTTTTAAATATTTTCCAATATGGAATGAAAAATAATTGTTTTTTTTTCAGATCTTATGGGTTTAAAAAATAGAAATTCTTTTTCTCTACATATTGAAAAATAGTCAAAACACAAATTCCAATAATTTTAGTAAAATTCACCAGAAACCAGAACCTCTCTTTGAAAATTTATGAGTTTTTATTGATTTTTTCAAGAATTCCTTTTCAATTCGAGTTTATAGTTATAATTATTATCTTTTATTTGAAAAAGCGTAATGTGTGTTTGAATGTACTTCCTTCTTTCAAAATTGTTTTTATACGTTAAGATGAAATTTTATCTTGATCACACTGATCAATATTGTGAAAAATTTCAGATATGCTCGTGAGCTAAAATTTAAATTATGTTTTATTGCAACAAATATAAATCATCAAGCCTTCAATTTGTTCAAATCCCAGAAAAAAACAAAAAAAAAAAAATCGCGGCTTGAGTACATCCGGGAAAAAACATAATAAATCGTTTAACATTGTTTTGTTTTCGGTGAAAGGTCCTCATAGAAAGCTGTTGTTATCAGACATCGAGTTTCCAGAAAAAATGAATTTCTCCTCTCTTTTGGTCAGCAGAACAGATTATTCCATTGTTAGATATACCAATTGCTAGTTGTTTTGATTTGAGATGGACTAGATCTAAACCTTTTCCTATTTACTCGGAAAATAAATCGCTAAACAATGTAACATCGAAGATGGTTTGATTACAGGTTTCGAACCTTTCTTCTTAACAGCGAAATCCTAGCTGTAAACAAAAAAACGAACTATGAACTTAGTTTATACCTCTGTTCAACATTTTGTCCAAGTATCCAACTTGTGTTAGCGCTTGTTTTAGAAGGAAAATTATTTATCAGTCGCCTGATATCGTAACAGTTTTTTTCCGCTTGGCTCAATATATCTCCCACAAGCCGCCAAGATTCCATTCTTGCATTTTTATTGGCTGACCAGACCCATCGAACAACATTCAATTCAATTGATAAGGTCTCCCCAAGCATGTGGCGAAATGAATTGCAACGGAATGAAGGAAAAAAAAATGAATAGAAAACCAAGTTCTTTGTTGTGTTGTTCCCGATTGGCCTTGTCCAAGGACCTATGTTGTTTAAGAGTTGTTTTTATCGAACTTTTTTTTAGCTATTCTGAAGATCAGCGTTAAAAAATGTGTTTAATCGTAATTTAATTAAACCATGATACGTTGTTCGATCAGGCTTTGGTTTGATTCCATGGGATGTTTCCGATAAAAAAAAGCTAAAATAGTTGTTATCATCTGCTCGTACAATTGTTTCCGTTTGTTTATATTTTCGAACAATGCATCCATGTGTTGAGAAATTTGATATTAACTGTAATCTTCTTTATTTTACAGCTTCGCAAGTGTGAAGGAAAATCAGCTGAAAGAATGAAAAATGGTCTGATTTAAGTTGAAGAAAACCTTCAACAAAACAACTTCAACAAAGATTTCAAACGAACAATGAAAAAAACAGAAATAAACCCCAAATAAACAAAAGGATAAAGAGAAAAAAATGGCGTGAACCTCAACCATCGGCAGTATCAACACTTACCATATTTCTTATTATCTTTGCCTTTGTCCGATTTTCCTCGCGGCAGCTTGACGCGGTTGTCGTCCTCGATGTCATCGTAATCGGGCTGTAAATAAAAAGAAGCAAGAGTGAAAAAAAAAATGGAAACCGAGTGAGGAAAATTGAATTAATTTGTTTGAGATTGGTCGAAATTAATTTGGCGGCGGCATCAAATGGCTGTGCTGTTCTGCTGAGCTGAACGAATGAAAAAGTTTGGTTCCGGTCGATTAATTTTGGGTTTGCGATTTGACATTGTTATTTAGATACTTCGTTTGTAAGGCGACGATGAATCGTAAAAATACACTTGGGCTCTGTAAAATGGTCATTTTTAAGATGACAGACTGAATAGAACTGACAAAAAGTTTCCGAGACAGATAAAAACTAAATAGCCAGCTTAAATCATAACTTCCTCAAACGCTTGAATCGATTTATTGTGACTAAATGACCTGTTTGTGGAATTGAAACTGCGTCATATAATGTTTACTTAGGCGAGCAATTTGAACGGTGATCGCTTCATCCATTATCCACGATCTCTATTGAATTGCCCCAAAAATAGAACTTGTTTTTAGCATTTCGAGGAATCAAATTTGTGATTGGAGATTGAAGTCGCCAATTTTTCATGACAATAGACTGAGTCGGTTCAATTTTGAATTTTTCAAACTCTGGGGTTTTAAAAGTTTCGTTTTTGTTTAAAACTCATCCATGATTTTTTTTTTCAGAATTTTTAAGTAACGTTTACATGAGTAAATTTGAACTTTTAGGTTTTTATGGAAAAATTGAATATTTTGTTCTGAAATTCAACATCGTTTCTGTTTCTTCTGTGAAACTGAGTGTTTTGCTGATAATTTTCTGTTTCTTACATGATGGGAAGAATGGGAATACTTGATCCCAATTTTTTTTTACTTTCATTATGTTTTTTTTTGTAAAAATTAAGCCACTCGTCGTCTTTTGCCGTTTTGACAGCGTGTAGTTTCAAGTTTACATGCTTTTAAAACGATTCATGGACTCGTAGATAAACTAGAAGCATTTTCGTGGGACGAAGGATATTGTGATATTTTTAAAGTTGATCCTTCAATCAGGGTGCCCTAATCCTTGGCAAAAATAAGGCAAAATCTAAATAAAAAAGGTCATTGACTACTTATTTTTGGCACTAATAGTTTTCATTTAACAGTTTATAAGTGTCAAAAAGAATTTTAAATCATTGCATACTTAATGGCGTAATTTTCTTATTTAAACTCTAGGGGGTTTGTTTTTTTTCGTTAAAAAATTCACAGAAGCTTAGTTTTATGATTCCAAACAACTTTTGTTCTTCGAAAAACTTCATACCTAGATGAGAATTTTTTGACATATTTTTTTTTCAAAAATTTCATAAGCGCATGGGTTAAGGAACTTGACTTTTAGTACTTTTTCGGTTGTAGTTTTTACACATTTCAACAAATTTTTTGAAACATATTAACACTGATCCATAGCTATAGTTTTATGTAGTTTTTGTTAAAATTGATCCACAAATAACTGAGATGTTTCAACTCATATGAAAAGAAAATGTTGAAGATATTTTTCAAATTGTTGTCGTTCTTTCCCAAACCCGCCTTTAGATGTCGTTTATGCTTCATCTCTCCTTCCTAACTTGGATTTTTTTTTCAAAAAATCAATCAAAAATGGTGGTATCTTTTTGACCTAACTGCTAATTATTTTTTAGACCAGAAACACATTGACCAGATTTTTGAAGCTAGAAAATTGATAATTTTTCGAAGAATAGGTCCATTTACAGTTTTCTCATGTTTTAATCTTTTCTTAGCTGTTACTTTTGATAACTGAAAGTCAAACAGTTTTCAGTAATAAGGATAGATAGATTAACATATTTTCATTAATTTATCGAAAAAAATCGGTTTTTTGGGTATTAAAATATACACCATCCAAAGACGGGGTTGGGCACTAGATGGTTGAGATAAATCAATTTTTGAGTCCTTTTTATTAGGCAATTATTTCAATTATCCAATCCGGACTGGGCAAATCCGGGAAAATTTTATAAAAATCTAAAAATAATTTTAAAAAAAATCGAGAAAAGAAACACGTGACAATTTTCTTTTTTATCGAAACACATCAGCTGATTGTAATCGTATTTTGGGCTTTTGAAAAATCCGATTATGAATGATTTGATAAAACTTCCTCGAGGAATTTGTTTTTGGTGCAAATATAAAAATATTAAAAACTCATTTTATGTTTATTGTTTAACTTTGCAAGTAAAGTGAATAAATGCAGGCAAAATTCGGGGTTTTTCGATAAAATTCGGGCAATAGGGCCAGATCGGACCTTTTCCAAATTTTGATTCAAATATCCAGGTAAGTTTGGGTAAAACCGGGCAAACCTGCAAGCTTTTATTAACATATTGCCAAAAACGTAACCCTAGAGTACAGTGGATAGTGATAGTGTGTGTGATAGTGATTATTTTTTAGAAAATTTCATTATTTAAATTCAGTTTTATTTGCTCTTAAATTTTGGTTTAAAAAAAGAACCCATGCATTCTTCTTGAATATCAACGAATATTACTTAATTCATTTTTGGTAAGCATTTATGGTTAGAGGTTTAGGTTTCTTATCGACATGACTCAGTATTAAAATCACTGAGAGAATAATTCTGAGGTCCTGACAAAAACAATGTTTGTAAATCTGTTACTAAAATCAAAAACGGTATTTTTGTGATACAATTTATTTAAATTTCTTCGAAAATTTATACCAAACAACGACAAATTGAATCATTTTATTTGAAAATAACATTAACATTACGAATGTCATGAGATCCTTTACTAAAGGAGACTTGATCCTGCATGGTGGCCTGACTCAAGGCAAAAATTTAGTAAAATCCCAAGGTCCGGTGATTATTTCTTGCCATATTAAAGCTATGATCATTTAGTATCCGGGCAGTTACAAACGAATGTATTTTAAAAACTATTGATTTTATCGAAAAACTTTCTATGGAGGAAATGAAGGTGTTAATATGACATTTAATATAAAAATATAAAAAAAAATTATTAATCAATGATTTCTAGAAATAATCTTACTTTTTCTTAAAATCACCATTTTTCTTAAAAAATCTTTGCACACTTTTTTCAGTCATGTATTGATTTATTATTTTTACCACAGAAGCAAAACATTTGCAAAATCATGATATTTTACACAAACTCACCTGGAAAAAGCAATTGGAATCTTTTTGGAACCTTTTCATGAGTAGGCATCTCGAAAAATTTGATCTCTTAAATCCGGTTTTAACATAAATTTCTTCGTCCATCAGGACACATCTGTCACATTGCGTAAAAACCGGTAACACATATTGCAATCTAAGGAACTGTTCACTATTAGTTATTCACTTCGTGTCTGCTAGACAGACAACACTTTTTGACTGACGGAAATGGATTAATTGCATTATTTAAGGGTCTGCATTCAGTTATCCTCAAAAACCATAGACTTTTTACCATATTTAAGATCAAGGGTTCCATTCCTATGCTTGATTTGAACTTCCTGTGGATTCTAGAGTGGCTCCTTATACTTCTTAACCATTCGGTCCAAAAAAGAATCAGAAAAAAATCAACATTTTATGAGTTTTCAAGTCGACAATGAAGAATTTTCGAGGCGCAAAATGCGCAAAAGGCGCAAATTTGTGTAATTTTTTTTTTACCATGTCTTTTTGCATCGTGAATATCTCAAACACACATTAACTTAAAAATCTGGCAAAAATAGGCAAGATAGCCCTTTTCATAACCAACACAACGCTGCTAAATCCGCATATCCGAGCTCTACTAACGTAGCTATCACCGAAATAGAGTGCCCGGATACTAAATGATCATAGCCTTAGTACACATTTCAGAGTTTATAAGTGTCAGACAAAGAGAATTCTAAAAGTTTGTCTTTGTCCCTAGAATCATTGCGCAATTTTCTTGTTTTTAGATAAATACAGTATTTTTAATTCTTTTTAAAAGATAATTAGATAAAGATTGGATAAAGATAAGTTATTGAACAGATGTTCGTAATTTCATGATAACCAATGATCAATAACAATTTAGAGAAAAATGTATCATTTTGGGCTCTAGGGTTAAATTAAACCCATATATTTTTATTATAATTTTTCATGTAAGAAAAATTTCAAAGTGATAGAAAAAGATCTTCAAAACACATTTTGTAAACATTTTCCAACAAAGTTCAAAAACTCGAAAAATAAAATTTTGAAAATTTGTTGAGATAACATAATTGTTGTTTTGTTCTTTTTGGCATATTTTTCTAGAACATTTGATATTTATAAGGCATTCCTGTTTCGAGATATAGCGAAGGAATCAAGTATCCCCAGGGATCAATTATCCTTATTCTCCCCTATAGCTCCAGAAGACTTTCGAATGGGATTGATAAACGGGTCAAAAGTTTTTATGAATCTTGAAAAAAATTGTTTCTGAGAAGAAATAAAAAGCTAAAAATGTCTATGAATGGAAAATCGAAGTTTAACGAAGTAGTTCAAATAAATTGAATAAATTAAATTATTCTCAAAATAAATGATGACTACGATTTAGTGATAAAATTCATAAATTTCGGCTGATATTGACCTACTTGCATTGAAAAACGTTATAAAAATTTAAATATTTCAAATAAACTACACATGAATTCGTTTGATTTTTCGTTTTCAAAATTGTTTCGTCAAAAATTCTTAATTAGATGTTCTATTTTTTAATTTGTTGAATCCTGTTATTATAATGGATAAAGTTCTGCGAAATGTTAATAAGTGTGAAAAGATTTAAAATTTAAATTGGTCCGTTGGTTCATAAGGTTGCTAACTCCCGTTCATTTTTCATTTGACCTTTGAAAGACACTCCGGTTTCGAGATATAGCTAAGGAATCAAGTCAAGTATGCTGATTCTCCTCACAGTATAAAACTGATAGCTGAATTGAAAATAAAACTTAAAAATGAAAATGGCATGGATAACTTTAACCAAACAGGTAAAAAAAAAATGAATTTTGATTTGTTGAAAATATTTTTCTATGAAAGAAGATTTTTAGTATCACCTCATTTAAATGCTTGTCGAATCCTTTCCGATAAAAAACTTGTTAAACCTTACTTAAATCACAACTTTTACAAAAAAGCCATCTTCAACGTTAAAATATATCTTATTAAATGGTCAGTTTTGAATGGTTTCAGTTCATCATTTGAAAATTTCACAAAAATAAAATAAAATAAAATAAAATTTAAATCAGCCATAAAAGTTACAATTACCTAAGTTTCTGTTCATTTGAAAAAGGTAATCGATATTGTCTAACTTAAAAAAAACTAAAACCCGTTCAGTTAAAAGATCATTGAGGAAATTATAAAGATAAAAAAATATTGTTGCTAACATGTTGAAATTTTTATATAGTTATAAAACAATGGCGGATGGACAAGAAGTACAAAAGCGGGTGATCAAGAAAAAAATGAAAAAATGTCGATGACATTTAAAAAAAGGCGAAATTATTTTTTTAAAATATGCTTCAAATTATTCTCCAGGATCGTTTGACGAGAAGTGAAAATATTAAGTTGGTATCATATAGTTCACAGTTAATTTTTTATAATATTACTATCTACGAACTGCCAAATAGGACATTTTTTGTCGATTGAAAACCAAAATGGTCTGCAAATTGAAAATTGATCGCCACAGCAAAATCTTTGTATTCCAACTTTATAGATTTTTCCTTAGAAAATCTTATTACACTTTCTGGTTTCTCCGATCACTTCAAAATTTTCTGTTAAACTACGATTAATAAATCAAAAACGAAATTAAATTACAGACTAGGTATTTGAGCTTCTGATAACTGTAAATTTGGAACAAAATTAGAGCTCCGAAAAAGGGGGGAAATTGCTCACTAGATCAAGAATTTCAAAAATTCTTTCAATAAAATTTTGTTTCACTATAGAAATTCACATACAGATTTCAAAATGAAGGTCGGAATATTTGGGAACTTTAAAGTACAAAATAGAGAACCAATATTTAGAGTCAAATTTTTTAAATTGGAATCAATGTGTGTTACTTATAAATCGGACTTTGAACCCATTTTCTGATTTACAGATTCAAAATTAAAATTTAATGGTTCCCTGCTCTGGAAGCTCTTGAAGATTTCTAAATACTTAATGCCATGCTGTGAGAACAGGGATTCACAATTAAAAAGATAGAATGACAGCTCTTTTCCTTTGCAATGAAAAAAAAAAAATAATAAAGGATTCTGAATACCAGTGTGTTCTATCTAGAACAATAAATTAAGCAAAAAATTCGAAGGTAATTGAGTTGATTTTTTTTTTGATTTTCGGGACATTTTAGTGCTTGAACGAGGCTTGAACAAGGCGCTCTACGACCTAATTCGAATATATGTGTGTTCATTTTCAGAATGTTCTTAATTTTAGTTAAATGCAAAAGCTTTATAATTCGCGAGAACCTTTTTTTTTTATAGGAATTTTTTAAATTTCTTTGCATATTATTGGAAAAATTGAGAATCAAAGATAAAGGAATAATAACAACTTCACGAAATAGTTATCAAACTTCGAAGATCTTGTAAAAATAGTCTAGTTTCAATTCGGTGCGGGTTAAATTAGGGAAAACTTTCTACGTTGAAAAAGAAAGAAGTTTCAAACAGCAATACAAAAGATCAACAAATTTTCCGTACTTATGGGAAAATAAAAAAAATCAATGACTTGGCAAATCATTAATCATTGAATTTAGACATGAGTCAGGTATGAGAAAACCAGTAGGCTTAATACCGACACGTTATTCAAAAAATAGCTCCAAAAAATCAAAAGACTTCAATGCGTTAGCAAGCAACGAACCCTTTTTTTTCATCACGCCAATTCCATGCCACCAAAGTAAAGCGAACTTAAGGATCGACTCACCTTCACGATCTCGTGTGACGCGTACAGATTGTCCCGCGGCGGCAGTTTCGGTGGCTTCTCGCTGCGCCGCTGCCCTCCTCCGACACCTCCCATGACGCCTACGCCCATCGGTTGTCCTTGCATGCCAACGGGGACGCCACCCATATGGTCCCGAGAAGATCCAACCATGCCGCTGCCGCTGGCCCCAAATCCGGAGCTGCCCGAACTTCCGCCTCCGTTGCCGGCCACACTGTACGGGTCCTCATCTGGGATCGGGATTCGCGGACGATTCTTTATGTCCACCGGGCGATGAACTGTTGTGTCGTGTCGTTATTTGAAGGATTAGACGAGCAGGAAGAGATGAAGGAAAGAAAAAAATGGTTAGTGTTGTTTGATTTTTTTTTTCGATTTTTGTTTCCCTTGAGAGGGCAATGATTTCTAATCGTATTTTGAAGAGGAATTCAAATTGTAGGGGATCAATGTCGGATTTTCCACTTGAGCTTATTGTCTCGAAATTCAAAGGTTTAACTCCATTTCAGTTGTTTTTTTGCCAAGTGACTCATAGGATTTATAGCTTTTCAAAAATTCTTCCAGAGAAACAATTTGAAGTGTATGCAAAAAAAAAAGATTTAGATTACAGAAAATTTCAACCAATCATTCAATTCAACGCCAATTAGCACTGTTCTCGAAACGTGTTCTTCTCGAGACAATACTTATATTCAAGCAAACAAAAACAGGTTCAAGTGACACTTCGCCAAGAATGGGACTTCCCTCCGTTCATTTAAAACCAATCCGAAGAAAGGCGACATCGATTTAACCTGCTCATGTCATCTGTCACTTTTGAGCTGGTACAACAGAGAAAGGTAAACAAACAAACGAATAAATACTCGGGAGAAAAATTACCCGGCAAATGATTTTATTTTGCCGTCCACCAGAAACAGGTTCCAAACAACTTTAACGGTGACGAAAATAATCTTGTATGTGGGAGGGAGTGCTCTGAGAATAGCAAACAAATGATCAATTCTTTGTTGAACTAACCCAGATTAAACAGAGGAAACTGGTTGGATTTGTAGAATTTGATCTGAAGATCATGAGATAAGTTCTCGAAAAAAGGGCTGGATTTCTTTTTCGAAAAATCGTAATTCTTCAAAACCGTTCGCCAGTCCAAAAATGACAAAATAGCAAAAATTATATGGAAACGATTCAAAATGACAAAAATGACAAAAATGACAAAAATGACAAAAATGACAAAAATGACAAAAATGACAAAAATAACAAAAATGACAAAAATGACAAAAATGACAAAAATGACAAAAATTAGAAAAATGACAAAAATGACAAAAATGACAAAAATGACAAAAATGACAAAAATGACAAAAATGACAAAAATGACAAAAATGACAAAAATGACAAAAATGACAAAAATGACAAAAATGACAAAAATGACAAAAATGACAAAAATGACAAAAATGACAAAAATGACAAAAATGACAAAAATGACAAAAATGACAAAAATGACAAAAATGACAAAAATGACAAAAATGACAAAAATGACAAAAATGACAAACATGACAAAAATGACAAAAATGACAAAAATGACAAAAATGACAAAAATGACAAAAATGACAAAAATGACAAAAATGACAAAAATGACAAAAATGACAAAAATGACAAAAATGACAAAAATGACAAAAATGACAAAAATGACAAAAATGACAAAAATGACAAAAATGACAAAAATGACAAAAATGACAAAAATGACAAAAATGACAAAAATGACAAAAATGACAAAAATGACAAAAATGACAAAAATGACAAAAATGACAAAAATGACAAAAATGACAAAATGACAAAAATGACAAAAATGACAAAAATGACAAAAATGACAAAAATGACAAAAATGACAAAAATGACAAAAATGACAAAAATGACAAAAATGACAAAAATGACAAAAATGACAAAAATGACAAAAATGACAAAAATGACAAAAATGACAAAAATGACAAAAATGACAAAAATGACAAAAATGACAAAAATGACAAAAATGACAAAAATGACAAAAATGACAAAAATGACAAAAATGACAAAAATGACAAAAATGACAAAAATGACAAAAATGACAAAAATGACAAAAATGACAAAAATGACAAAAATGACAAAAATGACAAAAATGACAAAAATGACAAAAATGACAAAAATTACAAAAATTACAAAAATTACAAAAATGACAAAAATGACAAAAATGACAAAAATGACAAAAATGACAAAAATGACAAAAATTACAAAAATTACAAAAATGACAAAAATTACAAAAATTACAAAAATCACAAAAATGACAAAACTTACAAAAATGACAAAAATGACAAAAATTAAAAAAATTACAAAAATTACAAAAATTACAAAAATAACAAAAATAACAAAAATAACAAAAATAACAAAAATAACAAAAATAACAAAAATAACAAAAATAACAAAAATAACAAAAATAACAAAAATAACAAAAATGACAAAAATGACAAAAATAACAAAAATTACAAAAATTACAAAAATTACAAAAATTACAAAAATTACAAAAATGACAAAAATGACAAAAATGACAAAAATGACAAAAATGACAAAAATGACAAAAATGACAAAAATGACAAAAATGACAAAAATGACAAAAATGACAAAAATGACAAAAATGACAAAAATGACAAAAATGACAAAAATGACAAAAATGACAAAAATGACAAAAATGACAAAAATGACAAAAATGACAAAAATGACAAAAATGACAAAAATGACAAAAATGACAAAAATGACAAAAATGACAAAAATGACAAAAATGACAAAAATGACAAAAATGACAAAAATGACAAAAATGACAAAAATGACAAAAATGACAAAAATGACAAAAATGACAAAAATGACAAAAATGACAAAAATGACAAAAATGACAAAAATGACAAAAATGACAAAAATGACAAAAATGACAAAAATGACAAAAATGACAAAAATGACAAAAATGACAAAAATGACAAAAATGACAAAAATGACAAAAATGACAAAAATGACAAAAATGACAAAAATGACAAAAATGACAAAAATGACAAAAATGACAAAAATGACAAAAATGACAAAAATGACAAAAATGACAAAAATGACAAAAATGACAAAAATGACAAAAATGACAAAAATGACAAAAATGACAAAAATGACAAAAATGACAAAAATGACAAAAATGACAAAAATGACAAAAATGACAAAAATGACAAAAATGACAAAAATGACAAAAATGACAAAAATGACAAAAATGACAAAAATGACAAAAATGACAAAAATGACAAAAATGACAAAAATGACAAAAATGACAAAAATGACAAAAATGACAAAAATGACAAAAATGACAAAAATGACAAAAATGACAAAAATGACAAAAATGACAAAAATGACAAAAATGACAAAAATGACAAAAATGACAAAAATGACAAAAATGACAAAAATGACAAAAATGACAAAAATGACAAAAATGACAAAAATGACAAAAATGACAAAAATGACAAAAATGACAAAAATGACAAAAATGACAAAAATGACAAAAATGACAAAAATGACAAAAATGACAAAAATTAGAAAAATGACAAAAATGACAAAAATGACAAAAATGACAAAAATGACAAAAATGACAAAAATGACAAAAATGACAAAAATGACAAAAATGACAAAAATGACAAAAATGACAAAAATGACAAAAATGACAAAAATGACAAAAATGACAAAAATGACAAAAATGACAAAAATGACAAAAATGACAAAAATGACAAAAATGACAAAAATGACAAAAATGACAAAAATGACAAAAATGACAAAAATGACAAAAATGACAAAAATGACAAAAATGACAAAAATGACAAAAATGACAAAAATGACAAAAATGACAAAAATGACAAAAATGACAAAAATGACAAAAATGACAAAAATGACAAAAATGACAAAAATGACAAAAATGACAAAAATGACAAAAATGACAAAAATGACAAAAATGACAAAAATGACAAAAAAGGCAAAAATGACACAAAAATGACACCAAAATGATACAAAAATAACACATAAAAGGCCTTAAAATGGCACAGAAATTGCACAAAAATGGCACAAAAATGACGCAAAAATTACACAACAATGTCGCAAAAATTACACAATGTACAGCAATGACTCTCCATTTCTATACAGAGATTTTGAACTAGTTTTAGCAGAAGTATTGATAAAATGGCATGAGTTTGAAATCGCTTAATCTACATATACCGAGGTTTTATCCTGAAGAAGATTGTAAAATGGGCAGCTCCTTTAGAAAACCTCAATAATGGATTTTTCCTGTGTTGAAAAAGTTACTTCAGATATGACACTGAACAGTGATAAGCAACTGTCAATAGACAGAAGAATTTATGTAAATTTTAATGCTTTTAACAATGTAACATTCTCAAATTCGAAGAACCGAAAATTCAGCTCTGAGAATCCTCACGTTCATCAATTCAAAATTTTTCAATTGCAAATTAATTACCGGGCCATTCGGCCTCAAGACCCGTCTCGAGCTGTAATAAATCACGGATCGCGTGTGTTTTCGTGTACACTTTCAGCCTCATCAGCGCAAAACGAGCAGCCAGTAGCATCATCATCATCATCATCATCCTCTGCAAGGGTTAATTTCAATCAAAATTGCAAATTAGCACCGCATTTCAACATTCTCGGTTTCAAACCGAAAGAAAATACATTACAAGACAAGACACAAGAGGAGGTTGAGCAAAAACAAAAACCGGCAGCTCATCAATTTCAAATAAATACCCAAACGGTGGACCTTGGGTCGTTAGGTTGCTTTTCTGAGCCATCAGGTACATATATCATCGAGCATCGAGCAAATAACGTAAATAATTTAACCGCTTGACAAATTGCGCGACACTGGAATGCCTACATGCCTTCTAAAAAAAACGAAAAAAAGATTCATTCTTGTCCTGCATTGTTGGTTTATTGTTTCCAATTCAATTAAGGGACCGAAATGGTTCCGTTTCTTCTTGATCCAGTAGATTCAATCAAAGATGGAAGGAGCATACAAAATGGATCCCCCAAAAAAAATGACCACAATGAACCCGAACACTTAACATTTCAACACATGTTGGCTCGAGTTTTTTGTTTGTCATCCCGATCTTTTCGCAAGAATTTCGGGAGATTCTTGACCAAATGTGTCCCGACAACAACCGGTAGCCGCCATCATTCCGGCCTCTGATTAACATTTTTATTTGTCTCACTCGTGTGGAAGCTGTGCGACATGTTTTATGGATTTTTCTTCCAGCTTCCAGAAGCGAAATTTGTCAACCTGATTAGTATTCTATTCGTCTTTGGAAATGATTTGAATCATGATACATCTATCCATCATCTTAACTAGGGGCATTGAACTTGAAAATGTCCAGTCTAGATAAATGCGATGCTTTTGAAGTCCTTTTTGAAGATTTTCAAAACTTCATTCAAACAAAATTGTGAATTATTGCGAGACCAAATGCTAGAAAAGGGTTATCAACGAAAAAAATTGAAAAAAGCATTTTTGTGTCATTTTTGTGACATTTTTGAGGCATTTCATTTCATATCATTTTTGTGTCATTTTTTGTAATTTTTGTCATTTTTGTTTCACTTTTAAGCCCTTTTCATATTATTTTAGTGTCCTTTTTGTGTAATTTTTGTGCCATTTTTGTACCATGTTTTTGACATTTTTGTGTCATTTTGGTGTCTTTTTTTGTGATTTTTTTTTTTGATTTTTTGAGACATTTTTGTGTTATTTTTGTGCCATTTTTTGTGTCTTTTTCTGTGTCATTTTTGTATTATTTTTGTATCATTTTTGTATCAATTTTGTATCAATTTTGTGTGCCATTTGTGTGTCATTTTTATGACGGGAGAGACACCTCCCGTCATATTTGTCAATTTTGTCATTTTTGTCATTTTTGTCATTTTTGTCATTTTTGTCATTTTTGTCATTTTTGTCATTTTTGTCATTTTTGTCATTTTTGTCATTTTTGTCATTTTTGTCATTTTTGTCATTTTTGTCATTTTTGTCATTTTTGTCATTTTTGTCATTTTTGTCATTTTTGTCATTTTTGTCATTTTTGTCATTTTTGTCATTTTTGTCATTTTTGTCATTTTTGTCATTTTTGTCATTTTTGTCATTTTTGTCATTTTTGTCATTTTTGTCATTTTTGGCATTTTTGTCATTTTTGTCATTTTTTTCATTTTTGTCATTTTTGTCATTTTTGTCATTTTTGTCATTTTTGTCATTTTTGTCATTTTTGTCATTTTTGTCATTTTTGTCATTTTTGTCATTTTTGTCATTTTTGTCATTTTTGTCATTTTTGTCATTTTTGTCATTTTTGTCATTTTTGTCATTTTTGTCATTTTTGTCATTTTTGTCATTTTTGTCATTTTTGTCATTTTTGTCATTTTTGTCATTTTTGTCATGTTTGTCATTTTTGTCATTTTTGTCATTTTTGTCATTTTTGTCATTTTTGTCATTTTTGTCATTTTTGTCATTTTTGTCATTTTTGTCATTTTTGTCATTTTTGTCATTTTTGTCATTTTTGTCATTTTTGTCATTTTTGTCATTTTTGTCATTTTTGTCATTTTTGTCATTTTTGTCATTTTTGTCATTTTTGTCATTTTTGTCATTTTTGTCATTTTTGTCATTTTTGTCATTTTTGTCATTTTTGTCATTTTTGTCATTTTTGTCATTTTTGTCATTTTTGTCATTTTTGTCATTTTTGTCATTTTTGTCATTTTTGTCATTTTTGTCATTTTTGTCATTTTTCTAATTTTTGTCATTTTTGTCATTTTTGTCATTTTTGTTATTTTTGTCATTTTTGTCATTTTTGTCATTTTTGTCATTTTTGTCATTTTTGTCATTTTTGTCATTTTTGTCATTTTTGTCATTTTTGTCATTTTTGTCATTTTTGTCATTTTTGTCATTTTTGTCATTTTTGTCATTTTTGTCATTTTTGTCATTTTTGTCATTTTTGTCATTTTTGTCATTTTTGTCATTTTTGTCATTTTTGTCATTTTTGTCATTTTTGTCATTTTTGTCATTTTTGTCATTTTTGTCATTTTTGTCATTTTTGTCATTTTTGTCATTTTTGTCATTTTTGTCATTTTTGTCATTTTTGTCATTTTTGTCATTTTTGTCATTTTTGTCATTTTTGTCATTTTTGTCATTTCTGTCATTTCTGTCATTTTTGTCATTTTTGTCATTTTTGTCATTTTTGTCATTTTTGTCATTTTTGTCATTTTTGTCATTTTTGTCATTTTTGTCATTTTTGTCATTTTTGTCATTTTTGTCATTTTTGTCATTTTTGTCATTTTTGTCATTTTTGTCATTTTTGTCTTTTTTGTCATTTTTGTCATTTTTGTCATTTTTGTCATTTTTGTCATTTTTGTCATTTTTGTCATTTTTGTCATTTTTGTCATTTTTGTCATTTTTGTCATTTTTGTCATTGGATTTGATGTGATGTGTCATGTGATTTTTTTCATTTTTGTTTTTTTTGTGCCATTTTCGTCATATTTCTTGTTTTTGTCACTTCTTATAAATTTACAAGCCTAACTAGTGCAAAAAGTTTAAAAAAATACTCTTTTAAAATTCACAAGTGAATGTTAATTTAAAGAAACCTTGAAAATCTTTGAAAACAGTAAAAATCTATCGACTGGTTGGATAATGAATGAATTGATCTTTGGCGATTTCAGTCAAGAGAAAATATTAAAACCATTTTTATTTTTGTTCATTCTACGTTTCGGCATTTATTAAGCCTTTTTCAAGGGGATGAAATTTGTCGTTTTAATTGTCCAAAAATATTTTGAATCTGCTTAACTGTCTTATCGAGAAATTCAAGTTCAGTTGTTTGGTTGAGATGGATATAACATCTGGTTGAGATGTATATAACATTTTGAAAAGTTTTGAATAGTGAGAACGGATATAAAAATGATTAACAAAACACTTTTTTATATCCGTTTTCACTTTTCAAAACTGTTCAAAGTGTTATATCTATCTCTACCAGATGAACTTACATTTCCCGTTTAGACAATTTAGCAGATTCAAAAAACTTTTAAAACGAGAAATTTAAACTCCTTGAAAAAGCATAATAAATGCCTAAACGTCGGATGAAGAAATAAAACAATTTTCTTGACTGAAATTTTCTGAAAATCAATTTATTCAATCTTTGAAACTTATTGTTGATATTATTTATTTATTTAATGTCAATTTTCCATCAGGCACCGATAAAACCAACCCGGAAGAATTAGCAAGACTCCAGCAACTTAGTTGCCAATAGTCCAGTTATTCGACGAAAGTTCAAAATCACATGCTTATTTCCCGGTGCCTCAATTGTATCGATCCCCAGTGCCCTAATCTAAACGACTTGGACAACCAAGATATCATCAACGGTTCTAAATCATGGACCGATACAACGGTGGCCCAAGTTCTGGTGACCGAGAATAGCCCCCGAGATCGTCTAACGGGTTCCTCTTTTTCTAAAAACTGTCATAAAAATAAATGCAACTCGCTGAAAGATGCGCTTTTGTCTTTGGGGGAAATCTGAAGGCTGAACTAACGAAAAGGGCAGTCCCAGAGAAAGCAATTAATTTGGATCCCACGTGGTGGAATGTCGAAACAATATCCCTCTAAAAGTCTAAGCAGAGACTAGAGTAAGTAGGAAAAAAATCCATTCTCTAAGTCCGTCTCTCTACATTCCTAGGGAGTCTAGCTGCTAGGGTTCCTGGGGATGTGACAATGTGTCCAGATGAAAACATGCCGATAAGTTTGTTCGTCGGTTCGGAGGACAATCCCGGGAACAAATTTCATAATAATCCGAACAGGGGCCATTAAGTAGGTTCTGGGTAAGTTGTTCGGGGGAGGAAGTGATACCACACTGGGTCACGTGTGACTACATTTTATGGACCCTTCGAGAGATCGCTACCGGGAGATAAAGGGAACCGCGCTGCGATTGTAACAAAACAAGAAGGGAACGACACATAGATGATTTAGTTTTGACCCTTCCGGAGATGATCCTCTTTTACCATCAACAGCTAGTGGAGATGAGGAAAATTTTATTGTCCTGAAAGCCAGTTAGAAGTTCTTGAACAAACGGTGAACTTAACTTTTGACGAGAGAAAAAAAAACCCGCGGAAGGTCAATGGCGAACGACAGTAGTCCATATGGGTCCATTATCAATGTCATCGCTGTCGCTGTCAGGCAGCTGGAGCGGTGTCATGAAATAGCCATTAGAAGGGAAATGATATCACGATGACAGATACAGAGAAATAGATAGAAAGAGAAGGGCAAAATCTTGCGCACATTTGAGTCAGTTTGAAGGCATCGTTAAACACATGTGGAAGCTGTTCTGTAACTTTTTGAAAAGTTCGGCATTTCTGAGGCTTTAAAAATTCTGCCTTCAAAATTGTCTTTCAACTGAGTTGACCTCAGACACATTTTCCTTAAAAATGTAAGAAATTCCAGTTAAAACCACTCCAAAAGTCCACATCAAGGTATAAATCTGATGAAGTTTGTGTTTAGTTTTGCACTGCTTTGTTCCAAATGTCACTTTACAGATTAGAAGAACCAGAAAAGGGGGTCATTCTATTTGAAATGGCGGAAAACACCATTTCACTCTTTCTTCGTTATGCGCGATTTATTTTCATCATAGTGGTTGTTCACAAAAATTGACGAAAATCGCAAAGAATTCAGCCTTATAATTAATTTTGTTTTGTGAAAACAACATTTCATCAGTTTTTATATTGAATTTGTATGGAAGCCCCGTTCTAAAAATGAGGTGTCAGTACAACAAACTATCCTGTCACGTTAAAAATTGCCTGTGTCAAATTTTGATTTAAATCACTGGAAATTTGTAAGTGTTGTTCTGTTTTTTACACCGATAATTTTTCAGACACCCCGTATCGAAAGTGGACGGAGTCATTGTAGCATTATAATTAAGTTCGAGTAACTATTTTATTTTGTGCGTGTAGTCCGATCATTTGAGTCAAAAACTTATCAAAGAATGAGTGTTCATAACTAAGAGTGTATCTGTCAAATGCACACGTGGGAAATCAAAATAATTACAACCAAAGAAGACAAATTCATCGTTCGGCTCGGCGTCGCTGTGGAAATAGTATGTGTCTGAAATAGCGCTATTTGTTCGCATCCCAGGCCGCAACCAGGACAAACGAGGAGATTTCTAAATCGCGCATACCCTAAGGTGAGGTAAATCGGATACGTTGAAATCAGGCATTTCTTCAACAAACAGGGAGCGCAAGACAAGTGCTCGTCGAGTGTGCCCCAGCGGCAACGAAAATAGAATTAAGCGAAAACTAAGAGCACCTGCAACGGTTCAGGCGTAAATATTGGTTTTAAGTATACCAGTTTTAGCACAATTTGAAATTTTAGAATCGGCTAAAACACCCACTCCCCACCGGTGTAGGAGCAAATTTAAAACGGAAACACACTTTCATTGCAGACACTCAATAATTGAGAAGAAAAAACCCATTTTATTAGAAAAATTGCATGAGTTTTGAGTTTCACGGTTAATTGTCTTAAAATTAATTCTACGAATATTCTTTTTGACAGAACAATGATTTCAACTATTCTACCAGGAATTCATTAATTTAAAAGCAAAAATGACTACACAACGAGGAAAAAAGGTCAATTGAAATAATTCTTCAATTAATTCAATCAAATTGCTTTGAATCAATGGAATAAGGTTTTGTTAAATGAAATGAAAAATCAATATTTTTTTCAAGTTATTGCTGACATTGATAAAGGAAACGAGAAATGTTTATCCCAAAGTCAAAGGAAATTTTCCTTTGATTTGTCGACATTTTTGTTTGACAAAAACTTGTTTCATTATTTGTAAATTTATGTATGGATGCAGAAAAATATGCTGATATTGACGAAAACTCCGAGCAATCCATACGAAACTAAAAATCTCTCAATATCTCAAATAAAACACAAATTATAGAACAAACAATAAACATAACATTTATTTTACCTCATCGAAAAAGTATTAAAATTTTCTTTTCGTTTATTTTATTTTTTTTCAAATTTTAAAACGCTGACTGGATTCACTAATTCGTCGAGCCCAAATGAAAAGCTATTTATTTAATTTTATTAAATCGAGAATAATGTGACATCTATTATTTATACTTGATATGGTTTTTATAAACATCTTTCCTCAATTTATGTTACGTATAGGCTGGTTGAAGCGAAAAAAAACATTCAAATAATATCTCAAAAAGAAACTATTATCACACCCAATGTTACCCAAACATGTGTGAAAGAAATCATTGTTGGCTAAAATTTTCTCACCGTGAACTAAATCGGTCTGTCGTATATTTTTAAATCCTGTTCCAAATTTGCATGAATTTGGAACAAAGGCGTATAACTATTGGGAATTTTGAAATCGATAACTGTGCTAAAACAGCAATTTACGCCACCGGTGCCAGCCGAAATGTTTTAGCGTGGTCGAAAACCGTGTTTTGCATCTACCGTTGGGACAGCCCTAAGATCGAAGACAGCGCTGGGTTTATAGAAAACGACTGAAGAAGAAGGCGAAAGAAATCAATACAAGCCATCACAAATAGCTTCATCCGAACGAAGGTGGAAGCAGTAATCGGGATCAGACAACGAACATTAGTTGACTGCGAAATACTTCGGTGCCGAAGGACAAAAGGGAAAAGAAGGGAGCTTCGCAGCCGTTAGACAAGGCAAAGGAGTCGTACCCAGACGACCTCACAGTGACCGGTTGCTATTAGACCTAGCAGTGCACAACGGCCCCATTGGGGTCGTTTTTGGGAGCTGAGCCGTTGCTCATAAGTCGATTGCTTTTCGGGACTGTAACACGTGCGATTTCGCGCGTGCGCATCAAGCTTCTCCAATGATTACTTCCGCTTTCAATGAAACAAGTGGTTTACGCGCCACCTCATATGAGGACCACTCGTCGAGGTAGATTGCCCGGCTAGACCCCCGACCTCAGGGCGGGTTGTCCAAACAAGATCCGAAAAGGGATACGAAAGGTAAAGGAGGATGATGATGCTAGGGAAATGTACCAGCAATTGCACCGTCGTGCCCAAAGAATAGCTGGGACGCAAACCGTTATCCTATCCGCTCAAAAGGTACTCACTTGCGCTTCTCGTCATGGGTGGAACTTACTTTCCCAAGTTTTTCCTTCCCGCGATAGAGGCGTAAGCGAGGGAACTGTTTTCCCGAGCAGTTCACCCGGAGTAAAATAAATTAAGAACAAAAAAGTAAACTCTACAAACTAAGCGGACCGGACACGTGAAATACCTTCTCAGAAAAGACGCAACTGTTCGGGGAAAGCTATGCACAAATTAAATTAACATTAAATTGCGGACGAAATAATTAAGTGCATTTATTTTTAGATGAACGAAAAACTATTTACAGCATGCCTTTTTATTTTTAGTTTACATTGGTAGGGGGTTTCTATTGGTATACATGTGTTGGAGATTGGTATCTATTTTTAGATTACATAATTCTACCTAATTGATTGTTCCTTTTATTGTGCTTTCCCTAGTTGTGCGGTTTTTCGATTTGAGAATGAGCTCAATTGGCGGAGCTTCTCAAATGGGAAACTGTATCGGGGTAAAAGTTTCCAAACTGTGTGTGGTTATTAGTTTTTAATCATGGGCCCAAAATATTCATATAATCAAATGCGCATTTAATTTGTCATAGCCGTACTTACGGTACCGTTTTGCTCGATGCCGATAAAGCAGAGCTGGCTTACTCGCTGTCCAAAAATAGACGGTTGGACTGGTCGTTGAAGCAGGTAAGGGATCTTCCTTAGATGATGTCCGAACTTTCTGCGACGCTTCCGGCTACGGTGGGGTGATGATGGATACCGTCGGCCCGGTAGGATGTGGCTTGCTACGGGCTGGTGGAGAACGCTTGGTGGCGTGCGTTTCCCTTCCAACGTGCTACGTCGGGCAAACTTCGAAGCCTCCCGTGGCTGGAAATGCGAGGTTCCGTAGGGATCGCTAAAAGCGTTGCGGTGTTGCTTTCCTATATAAGGAGAATAGTACGGAAGATTCGTACGGCAAACATTAACTCACACACAGTGCACACACAGAATTCGTTAGAATTATTACCTTTTTTTTGTTGAAGGTCGACGCACATAGATTTTGACACACGCACAACACTACCTAGCTTTTCTAATCTAGCTAAAAGGGAAACGGAACAAGAACAATTAACATCTCAACATCAAAGACACTTCACGTGTTTTCTTACTTTTTCGACTTCGCGATACAAATAAAAAAAGAACCTCGCTACGGCCTAAACCACGGTCTGGATCAAAGTGATCAAGATCCGTTCCGTAGATCCTCAGTTGGGTCGCAAGTATGGAAAATCCTTTGACCTTTTTGAGGGGAAATCCGATGACCCACGAATGCGGTCATCGAACTTTCGAACCTTAGTTCGGGTACACCAGCCATGCTCTCGGCATGACATTGGGCAATCTCTTGTGTCTCCCCAAACAAGTCATCTTTCCCTTTCATCCCGGATCCTTCCCGGATCTCTGAGAGTTATCTCGAGCGGTGGCACCCTATCACCATAGTCATGGAAAACGGATGTTGTATGGAGAAGTTGCATAAAAGCTTGAATGAAAGCTTGCATCGGATCAACATGATAATGGTTCGTTTCATTTGGACGGTACATGTGATGAATCTTTTTATTATATTTTCTTTTATTTACAATAACATTGACGAATTAAATAACTAACAATAATATTTACAAAATGTCCTATTAAACTATCTTTACTCTGTGAAAATATTGTTTGTATTGGAGAAGCAAATAGTAACCATGTTACAGGACACGGATTTTCGCCATTTTGGTTTAGCGAGTCCCATTTTTGCGAAAATACGGTGCGGACGTGGTGAGAGCCATCCGGATCGAACTGAAAGTTGTCCACGTGCTCCAAGCAGTAGCGGTACGCCCGTCGAAGCAGTGCAGCCAGACAGGGTTGCCAGTTTACCCGACAAGACTGTGATATGAGGAAAGAAAGCTGTGATACACCTGTGCCGTCCAATCTGTGATATGATTGTTGTGCGTTTTTTGTACCTAATGGTATGACAAAACGGGCTCGTGAGTAGAAATAATGATAAGCTAGCCTAAGTTTTAAGAATGTCGTGTGAGTAAAATGTAAAATTGCTACAAGATTTGGGTTTTGAGTATTAGCTTTTTGAGCAATGAATCAGTGATGCTCAAGTTGTTTCATTGGTGCCCAACGTGGGATTGGTTATTGTTATTTTGATTTGTTGATTGTGGTTTGTTTTGCTTTCCCACGTGTGCATTTGACAGATACACCCTTAATTATAAACACTCATTCTTTGGTAGCTTTTTGACTCAGATGGTCGAAATACACACACAAAACAAAATTGTTACCCGAACTTAATTATAATGCTACATCATTCGACAAATAAAAAGATGTTATTCAAAATCTTACTTGTTTGCTAAACTCCTTGCAGGAAACATTTTTCATTGCAAAAATCATCTTTTCATGTTAAAACTTCCAGGTGTTAAATATTTCATGAATATCACATGAACATTGAATGAGTTTTGTGTGAAGTTTAAATTCATTTTCTATAGGAGTCGTTCCTCCCCGAAGTCGAAGGCTCTTCAAACTATTATACAAACCATATTTGGGTAAAAAAAAACTAGAACACAAAATTTCGCTTTATTCTGAGCACCTGTTTCTTCATGAAGATGTCAAAAAAACGCCTCTACTTTTGAACATATCTACAAGAATTTTTATGTTAACATTTTCTCTACTGAAATGGAAGAGGTCTACTCCGACAGGAAAAAAGGGCAAGCGATTATGAAGACCCAAAATGACGAGATGAAGTTCTTCCAGTTGGAACTCGACGGAACCAGATGGCTAGCAGTTCGATTGTTTGCACGATTTGCTTTTGACTCGGAAGTTATGATAAGCAGACATTTCAACGATGGTGAGTACAGAGTGGCAACGTGAAAGTGATACACTTTGTTTATTCCATATAACTCATACCAGTTTCAATTTCTCTCTAGAAGAATTTCAATATCATCTATACGTAGTAAAATTACAAACTAAGTAATTCAGTTCAAATTTTTCGTCTTGGTATTTGATAACGGTACGTAGATGCTTTTGGAGTTTGGGCAAGCCACACACACGACTTAGTTCGGCATTTCGTCCCAAATCTTCACCATACGTTGTTAAATGTGACCATCTTCAAATGCCCGACGTCATCCAACTTCTCTAACATGTATACCCAAATTCTGAAGCCTAGTGAGTTCAAATCCAATGAAAACAAAGGATGCTGAGGTTAAATGATGATCCTTTTTTCACGTATTCTGAACGATCAATGCTTTATGCAATGGTGCTGAATGCTGCTGAAAGCAAAAACTATTTTTGATAAGAAGCGCAATGATGCAAATGGCCTTTGAAAATGTACTGAAAGTAGTATTCCTTACTAATTTTAAGACACCTGTCAATTAATAGCGATGGTAATTTCCCTTTCGTCGATATTCTTCCTCAATACACCACTATTAACGTATTTCGATATCGTTTGAATGCTTTTTTAATTGCTAGCATATCAGGAAAACATTCCTTATAAACACGGTCATTTTGCTTGTGCGATGTTGCCTCCAAAGTAAACAACTTTTCGCCCGAAAAAAGGTGTGACCTGCGTGTGTCTTCATCAGAAACCGAGAGCTACGTATGAGCCGTTATCAAACATCAAGGTGAAAAAGGTGAACTCAAGTACTTATTTTGTAATTTAACTACTTATAAAAAGATGAAAAGCAATTAATTAAGGCTGCTGCAGCTAATTTTTGGTTTTCATCTGACCTTCCGGTGGAAAAAAAACCGAATTGGCTTAGGAAGCGTAGATTTTTAAGGCTGCTGCAGCTGATTGTATGTTTTTATCTGACCTCCCGGTGGAAAAAGACCGATTGGCTCTGGAAGCGCGGATTTTTAAGGCTGGTTTTAAGGTTTTTAAGGCTGGTCATTGGGCTTCCAGTGGAAAAAGACGGAATTGGCTTAGGAAGTGCAGATTTTCAAGACTGTTGCTGCCAATTGTTTGTTTTGATTTGGCCTTCCATTGGAAAAAGAAGGATTGACTTAGGAAGCGCTGATTTTTAATGCTGCTGCAGATGATTGTTTGTTTTTATCTGGCCTTTCGGAGGAAGATACGAATTGGCTCTGGGAGTGCAAATTTTAAGGCAGTTTCTGTTGACTTTTGTTTTTGATTTGGTCTTCCGGAGGGAAAAGACGGACTTGGTTTAGTTACGCAGATTTTCAAAGCTGTTGCTGCTGATTGTTTGTTTTGATTTGTCCTTCCAGTAAAAGAAGACGGAATTGGCTTAGGAAGCGCAGACTTTTAAGGCTGCTGCAGCTGATTGTTTGTTTTTATCGGGTTTTTCAGTGGAAAAAGACGGATTGGTCCTGAAAGCACTGATTTTTAAGGTAGATTCTGTTGACTTTTGTTTTGATTTGTTTCGCACGAAATTTTAAGACGGTTGCTGCTGATTATTTTTAATGATTTGATCTTCCAGTGGAAAACGACGGATTTGGGTTAGGAAGCGCAGATGTTTAAGGCTGCTGCAGCTGCTGTTTGTTTTGATTTTTTCTTCCGGTGGAAAAAGACGGACTTGGCTTAGATTGCGCAGATTTTTAAGGCTATTGCTGCTGATTGTTTGTTTTGATTAGGCCTTCCAGTGAAAAAAGATAGAATTGGCTTAGGAAGCGCAGACTTTTAAGGCTGCTGCAGCTGATTGTTTGTTTTCATCTGGTCTACCGGTGGAAAAAGACGGATTGGTCCGGAAAGCATTGATTTTTAAGGCGGTTTCTGTTGACTTTTGTTTTGATTTGGTTTGCACAGATTTTTAAGACGGTTGCTGCTGATTGTTTTTAATGATTTGGTCTTCCGGTGGAAAACGACGGATTTGGCTTAGGAAGCGCAGATTTTTAAGACTGTTGCTGCTGATGTTTGTTTTGATTTTTTCTTCCGGTGTAAAAAGACGGACTTGGCTTAGATAGCGCAGATTTTTAAGACTGTTGCTGATGATTGTTTGTTTTGATTTGTCCTTCCAGTGGAAAAAGACGGGATTGGTTTAGGAAGCGCAGATTTTTAAGACTGCTGTTGCTGATTGCTTGTTTTCATCTGGATTTCCGGTGAAAAAAAAACGAATTGGCTTAGGTTATGCAGAAAATATGTAAAAAAATTTAGGTTGGAAAAACCTGTACAAACAATGGAATGTAAAATTGAGATGAAGGTTATTTGACAAAATAAAATATTGTCAGGAAAAAAACAAAAGTCGGTAAATAAAAGTTTCTATTGACAACAGAGGTGAGACGGAATGTAAGGATGTAATGAAAGATATACCGAAAATACTTAGATATTATATCGAATACTTAGAACACCATTTGAAATACGCTTAAGCTGTCTTGCTTTAAGTAGTGAAAAAACATACGATGAAATAAGACAACAAATCGTTTGAATTCGAAGGAATAAGTTTGACTAATTGTTTGATTTTTTAACCAATTTTGTTTGTGTTACCTCAGAATCACTTGAAGTCCCGTGACTCAAACCCAGAGTAAGTACAAATAATGAACTCATCCCGAGCGCATCTTCTTAAACACGAACACTCACTCCATCAGCCCTCTCTAGAGCCTGATTGCATCATTAGTGTAGGCAGAGGGAGAATGTATTGTGGTGGATTCTTCCATCTTTTTAGCTGCTGCTGTTGCAATGATTGACATTTCGTCGGGGGCTTATCATCTTCTGCTCGTCAAATATCGAGAAAACAACTAAAAGAAACCATCGCTCCGAGAAGGAAAAAGGTCATTGCGGAACAATTCTACCCCGGCTTTTATTAAATGAGAGTTGTGCAGCCATCAGTATTCGAAGAAACCGTTTCGGATGAGGAACGCATTTTTTTCGGGGGGGAATTCGCGCAAAGAGACGTTATTTATGTACCTTTTCCATTATCCATTTATTATTGTTGATATTATTCTTAGGTTTGGAGATTTTTTTCGTCGCTGTTGAATTGAACAAACCCCCAAAATGGTTCTGATGGGGTGAGGGTACTCGATTTGCTGTCCCGTCTTGATTTGGGGGCAGAAGAGTTCCCTACAATAATAATCATGCTGCCGGATCGCGTCTCGAGAGGGCGCTGATGATGGCGCAAATGTGCATCAGAAAAGGAGTGTTGTTGTTCGATGAATAATGACTCCATTTGCGATCGTCGTCGTCATCGTCAGGCGGCTATTTTTTTTCTTAGCCTGGAACAATCCAAACGGGGGTAAATGTTTCCGTCTGACATTTGCGATCCACATTTTTTTTTATTGTTGATGTTTTTGTTCTCAGTTGATGTTGAGGTTTGTTGTTTTGTGCCAAGCCGAGTGACGAAATGAGCAAATCGCAGGCTGGCTGGCGTTGATCTTTGACTGCCAGATCAGACCGGGTTGCGTTCACCCTCTCTGATTGGTATTTGGCGCAAGGGATCGAGGTGTTTACTTTAAAAAGTTGACGAAAATCATGCTAGGAGTAGTGATGCACATTTTTATGTCACTAATTCTTTATTTGAGAGAATAAAAACCAACAAATGACATAACCATTGTTGATTTCCATGAAAGTTTGAACTGTGTTTTGTGTTTTTAGTTTTGCAATTTTGACAACTTTGACAATTTTGACAATTTTGACAATTTTGACAATTTTGACAATTTTGACAATTTTGACAATTTTGACAATTTTGACAATTTTGATAATTTTGACAATTTTGACAATTTTGATAATTTTGACAATTTTGACAATTTTGACAATTTTGACAATTTTGACAATTTTGACAATTTTAACAATTTTGACAATTTTGACAATTTTGACAATTTTGACAATTTTGACAATTTTGACAATTTTGAAAATTTTGACAATTTTGACAATTTTGACAATTTAGACAATTTTGACAATTTTGACAATTTTGACAATTTTGACAATTTTGACAATTTTGACAATTTTGACAATTTTGACAATTTTGACAATTTTGACAATTTTGACAATTTTGACAATTTTGAAAATTTTGACAATTTTGACAATTTTGACAATTTTGACAATTTTGACAATTTTGACAATTTTGACAATTTTGACAATTTTGACAATTTTGAAAATTTTGACAATTTTGACAATTTTGACAATTTTGACAATTTTGACAATTTTGACAATTTTGACAATTTTGACAATTTTGACAATTTTGACAATTTTGACAATTTTGACAATTTTGACAATTTTGACAATTTTGACAATTTTGACAATTTTGACAATTTTGACAATTTTGACAATTTTGACAATTTTGACAATTTTGACAATTTTGACAATTTTGACAATTTTGACAATTTTGACAATTTTGACAATTTTGACAATTTTGACAATTTTGACAATTTTGACAATTTTGACAATTTTGACAATTTTGACAATTTTGACAATTTTGACAATTTTGAGAATTTTGACAATTTTGACAATTTTGACAATTTTGACAATTTTGACAATTTTGACAATTTTGACAATTTTGACAATTTTGACAATTTTGACAATTTTGACAATTTTGACAATTTTGACAATTTTGACAATTTTGACAATTTTGACAATTTTGACAATTTTGACAATTTTGACAATTTTGACAATTTTGACAATTTTGACAATTTTGACAATTTTGACAATTTTGACAATTTTGACAATTTTGACAATTTTGACAATTTTGACAATTTTGACAATTTTGACAATTTTGACAATTTTGACAATTTTGACAATTTTGACAATTTTGTCAATTTTGACAATTTTGACAATTTTGACAATTTTAACAATTTTGACAATTTTGACAATTTTGACAATTTTGACAATTTTGACAATTTTGACAATTTTGACAATTTTGACAATTTTGACAATTTTGACAATTCAGACAATTTCGACAATTTTGACAATTTTGACAATTTTGATAATTTTGACAATTTTGACAATTTTGACAATTTTGACAATTTTGACAATTTTGATAATTTTGACAATTTTGACAATTTTGACAATTTTGACAATTTTGACAATTTTGACAATTTTGACAATTTTGACAATTTTGACAATTTTGACAATTTTGACAATTTTGACAATTTTGACAATTTTGACAATTTTGACAATTTTGACAATTTTGACAATTTTGACAATTTTGACAATTTTGACAATTTTGACAATTTTGACAATTTTGACAATTTTGACAATTTTGACAATTTTGACAATTTTGACAATTTTGACAATTTTGACAATTTTGACAATTTTGACAATTTTGACAATTTTGACAATTTTGACAATTTTGACAATTTTGACAATTTTGACAATTTTGACAATTTTGACAATTTTGACAACTTTGACAACTTGACAATTTTGACAATTTTGACAATTTTGACAATTTTGACAATTTTGACAATTTTGACAATTTTGACAATTTTGACAATTTTGACAATTTTGACAATTTTGACAATTTTGACAATTTTGACAATTTTGACAATTTTGACAATTTTGACAATTTTGACAATTTTGACAATTTTGACAATTTTGACAATTTTGACAATTTTGACAATTTTGACAATTTTGACAATTTTGACAATTTTGACAATTTTGACAATTTTGACAATTTTGACAATTTTGACAATTTTGACAATTTTGAAAATTTTGAAAATTTTGACAATTTTGACAATTTTGACAATTTTGACAATTTTGACAATTTTGACAATTTTGACAATTTTGACAATTTTGACAATTTTGACAATTTTGACAATTTTGACAATTTTGACAATTTTGACAATTTTCACAATTTTCACAATTTTCACAATTTTGACAATTTTGACAATTTTGACAATTTTGACAATTTTGACAATTTTGACAATTTTGACAATTTTGACAATTTTGACAATTTTGACAATTTTGACAATTTTGACAATTTTGACAATTTTGACAATTTTGACAATTTTGACAATTTTGACAATTTTGACAATTTTGACAATTTTGACAATTTTGACAATTTTGACAATTTTGACAATTTTGACAATTTCGACAATTTTGACAATTTTGACAATTTTGACAATTTTGACAATTTTGACAATTTTGACAATTTTGACAATTTTGACAATTTTGACAATTTTGACAATTTTGACAATTTTGACAATTTTGACAATTTTGACAATTTTGACAATTTTGACAATTTTGACAATTTTGACAATTTTGACAATTTTGACAATTTTGACAATTTTGACAATTTTGAAAATTTTGACAATTTTGACAATTTTGACAATTTTGACAATTTTGACAATTTTGACAATTTTGACAATTTTGACAATTTTGACAATTTTGACAATTTTGACAATTTTGACAATTTTGACAATTTTGACAATTTTGACAATTTTGACAATTTTGACAATTTTGACAATTTTGACAATTTTGACAATTTTGACAATTTTGACAATTTTGACAATTTTGACAATTTTGACAATTTTGACAATTTTGACAATTTTGACAATTTTGACAATTTTGACAATTTTGACAATTTTGACAATTTTGACAATTTTGACAATTTTGACAATTTTGACAATTTTGACAATTTTGACAATTTTGAAAATTTTGACAATTTTGAAAATTTTGACAATTTTGACAATTTTGACAATTTTAACAATTTTGACAATTTTGACAATTTTGACAATTTTGACAATTTTGACAATTTTGACAATTTTGACAATTTTGACAATTTTGACAATTTTGACAATTTTGACAATTTTGACAATTTTGAGAATTTTGACAATTTTGACAATTTTGACAATTTTGACAATTTTGACAATTTTGACAATTTTGACAATTTTGACAATTTTGACAATTTTGACAATTTTGACAATTTTGACAATTTTGACAATTTTGACAATTTTGACAATTTTGACAATTTTGACAATTTTGACAATTTTGACAATTTTGACAATTTTGACAATTTTGACAATTTTGACAATTTTGACAATTTTGACAATTTTGACAATTTTGACAATTTTGACAATTTTGACAATTTTGACAATTTTGACAATTTTGACAATTTTGACAATTTTGACAATTTTGACAATTTTGACAATTTTGACAATTTTGACAATTTTGACAATTTTGACAATTTTGACAATTTTGACAATTTTGACAATTTTGACAATTTTGACAATTTTGACAATTTTGACAATTTTGACAATTTTGACAATTTTGACAATTTTGACAATTTTGACAATTTTGACAATTTTGACAATTTTGACAATTTTGACAATTTTGACAATTTTGACAATTTTGACAATTTTGACAATTTTGACAATTTTGACAATTTTGACAATTTTGACAATTTTGACAATTTTGACAATTTTGACAATTTTGACAATTTTGACAATTTTGACAATTTTGACAATTTTGACAATTTTGACAATTTTGACAATTTTGACAATTTTGACAATTTTGACAATTTTGATAATTTTGATAATTTTGACAATTTTGACAATTTTGACAATTTTGACAATTTTGACAATTTTGACAATTTTGACAATTTTGACAATTTTGACAATTTTGACAATTTTGACAATTTTGACAATTTTGACAATTTTGACAATTTTGACAATTTTGACAATTTTGACAATTTTGACAATTTTGACAATTTTGACAATTTTGACAATTTTGACAATTTTGACAATTTTGACAATTTTGACAATTTTGACAATTTTGACAATTTTGACAATTTTGACAATTTTGACAATTTTGACAATTTTGACAATTTTGACAATTTTGACAATTTTGACAATTTTGACAATTTTGACAATTTTGACAATTTTGACAATTTTGACAATTTTGACAATTTTGACAATTTTGACAATTTTGACAATTTTGACAATTTTGACAATTTTGACAATTTTGACAATTTTGACAATTTTGACAATTTTGACAATTTTGAAAATTTTGACAATTTTGAAAATTTTGACAATTTTGACAATTTTGACAATTTTAACAATTTTGACAATTTTGACAATTTTGACAATTTTGACAATTTTGACAATTTTGACAATTTTGACAATTTTGACAATTTTGACAATTTTGACAATTTTGACAATTTTGACAATTTTGACAATTTCGACAATTTTAACCATTTAGACAATTTTGAAAATTTGTACAATTTTGACAATTTTGACAATTTTGACAATTTTGACAATTTTGACAATTTTGACAATTTTGACAATTTTGACAATTTTGACAATTTTGACAATTTTGACAATTTTGACAATTTTGACAATTTTGACAATTTTGACAATTTTGACAATTTTGACAATTTTGACAATTTTGACAATTTTGACAATTTTGACAATTTTGACAATTTTGACAATTTTGACAATTTTGACAATTTTGACAATTTTGACAATTTTGAAAATTTTGACAATTTTGACAATTTTGACAATTTTGACAATTTTGACAATTTTGACAATTTTGACAATTTTGACAATTTTGACAATTTTGACAATTTTGACAATTTTGACAATTTTGACAATTTTGACAATTTTGACAATTTTGACAATTTTGACAATTTTGACAATTTTGACAATTTTGACAATTTTGACAATTTTGACAATTTTGACAATTTTGACAATTTTGACAATTTTGACAATTTTGACAATTTTCACAATTTTGACAATTTTGACAATTATGACAATTTTGACAATTTTGACAATTTTGACAATTTTGACAATTTTGACAATTTTGACAATTTTGACAATTTTGACAATTTTGACAATTTTGACAATTTTGACAATTTTGACAATTTTGACAATTTTGACAATTTTGACAATTTTGACAATTTTGACAATTTTGACAATTTTGACAATTTTGACAATTTTGACAATTTTGACAATTTTGACAATTTTGACAATTTTGACAATTTTGACAATTTTGACAATTTTGACAATTTTGACAATTTTGACAATTTTGACAATTTTGACAATTTTGACAATTTTGACAATTTTGACAATTTTGTAAATTTTGACAATTTTGACAATTTTGGCAATTTTGACAATGTTGCCTCCGACGTTTCCAGCTGACATTGCATCCCTCTTCAAGGTGTCATCTCATGGTAGGATAAATTGAAAATTTAATAATTCCAACTCACCTGGAGGTAGTTTACTTTTCAGCATGTCCATCGCGACGACGTTGATGATCAGGACCCAAACCGGGCAATCCAGGACGTCATTTTCCGATTTGACAAAGGCAATCGCCGACAGGCACTGTGTCTCCAGGCGACGACGATCTGGATAGGCCCGGCGTAGCTCCCGATTGACGTTCGACTGGAACTTTTTCATATCGAATAACTGCGTTCGTGGTATCAAAAAAAAAACAAAAAGGAAAAAAAAATGTTTGTATCCGACTTTTAATTTTAAAGAAAACATTTTTCAAGAAAGCATTACCTTTACAATCTTTTCTTGCTCGATGGCCTGGCCCGGTAGCTTCAGGATATCGGCTCCGATGGCTGTTTCCTCGTTCGGCTGACTGGCTGTGCTTTTGACATAGACGTTGCTCTTGGAGTAGCGCCTGATCAGGATGTTACCGGCGTCGTCCATTTTGATTTTAACACCCTGGAACGGTAAAAATTGAAAAAAAAACGTATGAGATTAATACAATAATTTGAGCAACAAATTATGAGAAAAGTACAAAGATAGATATGTAGACGAAAATGGAAAAAATTATTCCGAGTTTGAATTCAACATTAACCATGCTCGTACTTAAAAAAAATCAACTTACTTTTGAGACATTAATGTCCTGTTGAGTTTCAGAAATCAAAGATCCAAAATACATACATCATCAACTTTCAACTGGAATCATAATACACTTTATTTATCGTAGACTGAATAAAATTCTGTAATTGTTGAAATTTATCCTTTTTGTTCAAGCAAATTATGATTAATAATTCACCCATGGCCTCAAGCTCTTTTCCGCGTATTCATCATTGAATTTATACACCTCAACGACCGACTGAGCTCAATTTCCTTGATTCATCCACGTGCGTGTTGTTGTTGATGTCTTTGCTCTTCGAAGGAAAACCTGCAGAAACTGGATCGTTAATGGATCAATGAGCGCAGGCAACGCACTGATGATGCAGATGACTCTCTTCGTTTGCATATTAGGATGTGTCCATCCGTTTGCTGTTTCAATACATTGGGTTTGTTGTTGTTGTTGTTTGATAAACGATGCGGTTTTATCACAGCAGGTATCCCAATGAAGACGCCCCTGCAACGTCCAATATGGCGAAGACGCTTCCGCGAGAGCCGATCAAGGAAATGGCAACTGAATTTATGCTAATCACTTTGACTGATGGCTGTCACTGTTTTTGTGATTTTTCATCACATGTTTACTTGAAGTTTGTTTTGATTATCTCTTGTAGTTATACGGTAACCAAGATCGAGTGAAGTTTAAATTGTATTAATTTTAATTTATCATAAATATATACCTACAATTGCAAAAAAAAAACGGTTTTATAAAGCAATTTTCACAAAACTGATTCATCTCACGTGGGATATCCGTGGTTTTATCAGGGACAAACTTCTTCCCGACAAAGTAAGAGCCAAGTTTCGCTCACGGATCGCCGCAATTTAAATATTTTCTAAATATCAAATGTAGTCCTTGAGACCGGGTGCGAGAATCATCATCACCAACAGCAGCAGATCGTTGCGATCTTCATCGCTTCGCCGGTTCTTAACGATCGTCATCCATGGATTCATCCGCATACGTTTGTCCATTCCCTCCACCTCACATCTCACTTCGCGCTAAGAAAGGTGACGCGGCGATCGAAATAACTCACCGAACCAGTTTCCTTCAACGAACATAAACACAAACATACCTCGGATGGTACATTCATATGGCGAGCTGTATCGAATTGATCCAATATGTCAAACGAAAGAAGAAAAAAAATGGCAGCTAATAAGAAACCATGGCAACGGTCAAAAACACACAACGGGTAGCGACCACGGCGGTAAGTAACGAGCGAAATCTCATCATTAGCCTGTCAAAATTAACTTTATGTCACGCGTGACGAGGTCCTTATAAGCCATGGTGATGCTGCTCGGATTGGCTAATACCAGTACCGGGTAGCTCATCAGCTCATCGGAGAGGTTGCAGCACAGCATACATATGAATGTTTGAAAACAATTCCTCATCATCGCAACACGCCAGCTAGCGGGTAATGACGTTTCGTAATTGGCGTGAAATAGTAAACTCTCAGTCAGTCAGTAGTAGG